>NC_043700.1:99985612-100038408 GCF_006229205.1 Suricata suricatta
CCATTTGCAGGCCTCACCCTTAGGAATGTGGGGTGAGGTAGCTGGGCTATTCTGATTAGATACCCCCGGGCAATGTATGACTGTCAAATGGCCAAATGGCCAAATGGTTCCGAAGAGACTGACCTTAGACCTTTTAGCTTAGAGGGGGAAACAGCCAGTCATGGCATCTGTTAGGTTCAGACTCGTGTTCTTACATTTGTTTATTCCTTTGTCCTCAGTCCTGTCAACTTCTTCGTGTTTCTGCTTGACACTCATTTGAGAGCAATGCCCAAACATGTCTGCCTGGTACATTTTTGTCTTTTTCAATTTTTTTGTAATGCTTATTTATTTTTGAGAGAGAGGGAGAGAGTACATCATGAATGAGTGGGGAAGGGGCAAAGAGAGAGAGAGACACAAAATCTGAAGGAGGCTCTAGGCTCTGAGATGTCAGCATAGAGCAGGGGTCAGACCCACAAACTGTGAGATCATGATCTGAACTGAACCTGGTTACTCAACTAACTGAGCCACCCAGTTGTCCCTGATTATTACCTCTCAACTAGGCAAACCTTGTCTGAAGCCTCCATTTGATCTTACATAAGTAAGAGTTGGTCACCCTGCAAACTGAAATACTGTAGTATACTGTTTCTTTTTTACTTGTGACCTGCTGATACATTCCTGGACGGCTTCTAGATCTTGTGCTAATTCAGATTCTTTGCTATTATTTTCATGTAATTACAAAACTCTACTTGGCTTTTTAAATTTCTTATTTAGCATAAAATTTATCATTCATGCCACTAAAGTTCATCTTTCATCTGAAGTTGGGGAAATTACTGTCCATTTCAGGTTTCTTTTATGTGAACAACATAATAGAAGCACTTAGATGCTAAAATGTGTGTGTGTGTGTGTGTGTGTGTGCACGCGCGCGTGTATTTTAACATTTACCTAGAGCTTTTATCTCTAGGCAGAGTGTACACTTGCCAACAGGTGAATGGTTTGGATCAGATTCAAGTTAACAGTTGTGACATTATAATTGGAAACATCACTCTAGACCCTCCTGTGCTATTGCTGAAACTGATTTTTCAAGATACCTTCCCTTTGATGTTCAAAGCCTTCATTTACTATATGTTTGCCTTATTTGGGACCTTTGAAGCCTTCCTTCCTCAAACCCATGTAATTTAGCAGGTGTGCCATGTATATCTGAACCTCTATTACAGACAGTTGTTGTGCTATTTTACCTGGAGTTTCCTCATGCCCTTGCAAGTATGGGACTGAACAGGGTTAAAAATTTTACATAGCATGTGAAAATATCAGGAGGACTTTTGTTACATTTATAATCCTGCATGGAAAAGAAAAAGATGAATAAAATTGTTTATATTATAAGTATATATGTCCACAATATTGAAAAGCACAAAAATCCAAAATCCAAGACACTGCATATACCTTTCTGTTGTAATTTCATCTTTGACCAAAGTTTTTTGTTTTCTATTTATGATTTTCAGCTCCAGATACAGTGAATCACTTAAATATGGAAGGAAAGCATTGTTACTATTCATGTATTTTCATATTGATCTCTTAAATACTAGTTTACTTGCTTTTTCCTCAAAATAACTATGCTACAACAAATGCTACATTTAGTATGGATATTAATTCTCCTCTCTGTGGTAAAGACCTGTCTCCAGTAGTGAGTATCTCCCAAAATTTCATCTTCACATACATTTAAAATGATCAATTTAGTATAAGATCATGAAAGTAAACAATGAATATGCAAAAACTACACATGCTAATTTATAATGTTGGACAATAGTGGATAAAAAATTACTGACTACAGGAGTACCTGGATAGCTCAGTTGGTTGAGTCTCTGATTTTGACTGAGGTTATGATCTCACAATTTGTGGGTTTGAGCCCTGCATCAAGCTCTGTGCTGATATCTCAGAGCCTGGAGCCTGCTTCGAATTCTGTGTCTCCTTTTTTCTGCCATTCCCTTGCTTGAGCTCTGTTTCTTTCTATTTCAAAAAATAAGTAAACATCAAAAATAATTTTTAAAAATTGCTGAGTACATGGTATATTTTTAAAAACCTACTGGATGTCATTAGGGAGGTTGGGAAGACGGTGGAGTAGGAGAACCATTCACCTTGACCCATGGATACAGCTAGATGACACCCCAAATGATCCAAAGATTGGCAGAACAAACACCATAGCTAAAGGTAGACAAGAGGCCATGTCAAAGAAAGTAGGAAGGCCCAACGCAGTTTGGGAGAGAAATTGACAGTAGCTTTTTGCAGTGGGGAGGGAGCTGGTGGTACTGAGAAGGACAAAAAATAGACTTTCACACTCAGAACCCATATGAGGAATTCCTATAACATTTGGCCTTGAAAGCTAAAGTGGCTGAATTTTGCAAGTTCTTATAACCTGCAGGACTTTAGCCTAGGATTTTAAAAATCAGCAGGCTCTACTCTGGGAGATCCTGGAGAGTGTTAGAAAATGGGATCCTTACTCTTAAAGAGACAAAAAGGTAAACAGCCAGCATATACAGCTTTGGAAGCAGCAATTTGAAAAATATCAGGGGTCAGACTGAAAGGAGAATGATTTACTCATCTCAGAGCATGGCCCAGAGAGGTAGGGATCATAGGGGGTGGGGGTGGGGAGACCCCTCCAGGAACAAAGGGCTGACACACACCATTTCCCTTACCCTTCAGCATAAATACATGGCCACATGCAGGGAAAAAGCTTGGTGGCTTGATTGTACCAAGTCATGCCCTTGGAAGAAGAGCAAGAAAAAGGAGCAGAAAATATTTTTAAAGAGATGATAGCTGAAAACTCCCCCAGTTTTTGGAAGGAAACAGATAGCTAGATCCAGGAGGCACAGAAATTTCCCTAAAAAATTAACACTAGGGGGTCCATACCAAGACACATAGTAATTAAAATGGCAAAATGTAGGGATAAAAAGTTTTAGAAGGGGCAAGAAGAAAGAAGACAGTTATAAGTAAGGGTAAGTCCCATAAGACTATAAGCAAATTTTTTTTAGCAAAAACTTTGCAGGCCAGAAGGAAGTGGCATGATATGTTCAAAGTGCTAAAAGGGAAAAATATGCAACCAAGAATAATATATCCCGGAAGGCTATCATTCAGAACAGAATTGAGAGATAAAGCGTTTCTCAGATAAAAACTAAAGGAGTTAATGACCACAAAACAAGTCCTACAAGAAATATCAAAGGGAATACTTCAAGTAGAAAAGAAAGACCATGAGTTGAGAGTATGAAAAGCAAAAAACACAAAAGCAGTAAAAATAGTATATCTGTAAAACTCAATCCAGATCTTTATAAAACAACACTAAGTAAGATATGACTTCGTATACCTAAAATATATAGAGGAGAGGAGTAAACATTGGATTCAAACTTAAGTGACCATCGACCTAATATGAATGGCTAGATGCAGAAAGTCTTATGAACAAACATAATGGTAAAAGCAAATCAAAATCCAATAAATATGCAAATAAATGAATCAAATATATCAGCAAAGAGAGCCAAAAATCCATGAAAGAGAGCAAGAGCAGAAAAATCAGAGAAAAACTACTCCCCCAAAATCCCATATAACAGGTAACAGCATGGTAATAAATTCGTATCTACCAATAATTAGTTTGAATGTAAATGGACTAACTGTTCCAATTAAGATACATATGGTGACAGAGTGGATAAAACAATAAGACCTGTGTATATGCTGCCTACAAGGGACTCATTTCAGATCCAAAGACACCTGCAGATTGAAACTGAGGAAATGGAGAAACTTTTATCATGAAAATGGGTGTCACAGCAAACTGGAGTAGCAATACCTATATCAGACAAAATAGACTTTAAAAGAAAGACTATAACAAAGAAGGACACTATATAATAATAAAGGGGACAATCCAATAGAAGAAATAACAATCGTAAATATTTATGTGCCCAACATGCAGCACCCAAATAAAAGTTAATAACAAACAAACTAATCATCCTATTTACATCAATGGACAGATCATGCAAAGAGAAAATCAACAAGGAAAATAGTGGCTTTGCATGACACACAACCAGATGGATTTAAGAGTTAATTTCAGGACATTCTATCCTAAAACAGCATAACACAGGGACACTTGATTGGCTCAGTCATTTGAGCATCCTATTCATTATTTTGGCTCTGGTCATAATCCCAGGGTCATGGAATCAAGCCCCATGTTCATCTCTGTGATGTGCATGGAACCTGCTTAAATTCTCTCTCCCCTCTACCCTGCTCATTCTCTTTTTCTCTCTAAAAATAAATGCAAAAAACCCCCAGCAAAATACACATTCTTTTCAACTGTGCATGGAAAATTCTCTAGAATAAATCACATATTATTCCACAAAACAAGCCTCAACAAATTCAAAAATATCACTCATACCATGAATCTTTTCTGACCACAATGCTATGAAACTAAAAATCAACCAAAAGAAGAAATCTGGAAAGAACACAAATACATTGAGTATAAATAACATGCTACTAGATAATGAATGCGTCAACAAATCAAAGAAGAAATAACAAATTACATGGAAACTAATGAAAATGAAAACACAATGGTTCAAATCTTTGAGATGCAGCAAAGGGAGTTCTAAGAAAGAAGTTTATTGCAATACAGGCCTACCTCAAGGAGTAAGAAAAATCTCAAACAACATAACCTTATACCTAAAGGAGTTAGAAAAAGAGCAAAGAAAATCCCAAACCAGTATAAGGAAGACAATACTAAAGATTCAAACAGGAAAAAATGATATAGAAACTGGAAGGGGGGGTACAGATAGAAGAAACCAGGAACTGGTTCTTTGAGATCACCAAAACTCATAAACCTCTAACCATTCTCATCCAAAAGAGGAGAGGAGAGAAAGAGAGACAGAAACAGAGAGAAATAAACAGAGACAGAAAGAGAGAAAATAAACAAAATCACAAATGAAAGTAGAGAACTAACAGCACCATAGAAATACAAACAGTTGTAAGGTAATATTATGAAAAATTATAGTGAACAAATAATTGGACAATCTAGAATAAATCAATACATCCCTAGAAATATATAACCTACCAAAACTGAAGCAGAAATAAACAGAAAATTTGAACATATGGTTATCAGCAATGAAATGGAATCAGTAATCAAAAATGCCTTAAAATCACATAAGTACAGGACCAGATAGCTTCATAGCAAGTTTACCAAATACTTGGAAGAAAAGTTAATACCTAATTCAAATATTCCAAAAATAGAAGGAAGACATCAAAATTTATTCTATGAAGCCAGTATCATTCCGACAAAAAGGCCATATCAAGCCAATATGTCTGATGAACATAGATGCAAAAATGCTCGAGAGTACTAGCAAACCAAATCCAAAGATACATTACAAAATATACCACAGTCAGGTGATATTTATTGACAGGATGCAAGGTGGCTTAATATTAGCAAGTCAATGTGATGCTTCACATTGCTAAGAGAAGAGATAAAAACCATATGATTATATTAATAGATACAGAGAAAGTACTCGATAAAGTACATTATCCATTCAGGACAAAACCCTTCAACAAAGTAGGTCCATGTCTCTAACTAATAAAGGTCTTTTATATAAAACCCACAGCTAGCATTATACAGAATGGGGAAGAACAGGGAGCTTCTTCCTTAAGGTCAGGAACAAGACAAGGATGTCCACTCTTAGCACTTTTATTCAACACAGCACTGAACATCCGAGCCACAGCAATCAGACAAAAAAAGTAAATAAATAAAAAATAAAATGGATTCAAATAAATAAGAAAAAAGTAAAACTTTCACTATTTGACAATGACATGATATCATATATAGAAAACCTGAAAGACCTCACCAAAAAACTGCTAGAACTGTTAAATGAATTTAGCAAAATCCCAAGATAAAAAAAATCAATGTACAGAAATCTATACACTCATAATGAAGCAGCAGAAAAATTTAGAAATCAATCCTACTTAAAATTGTACCAAAAAAATAAGATACTTAGGAATAAATTTCACCAAAGTGGTGAAAGACTGTACTCTGAAAACTGTAAAACACTGATGGAAGAAATTGAAAATGACATGAAGAAATGGAAAGAGATTCCAAGCTCATGGATTGGAAGAAGAAATATTGTTAAAATGTCTTTACTTTCCAAAGCAATATATAGATTGAATGTAATCCTATCAAAATACCAACAGTATTTCACAGAATTAGAACAAACAATCCTGAAATTTGTAGGGAAGCATTTTATATCCCTTTATAAAGCAAGTTAAAATCTTCATTATAATATACAAAGTATATTTACAAGATAAATTGATTTCTGTTTGGCTTCTCATGTCTTTCAACTCACTAAAGAATAAATAGATAAATGAGTAAACAATAAATAGATTTTCTAGCAGGTCATTTTTCACAAGGTAAAGAAAATCACACAGACACATCTATAATACTGCCAGGATGCTGAATTTCAGTGAATGCTACAAATAGTCACATCTATATCATATGTTTGAGAAATTGGAAAATAATCATCAGAATTCTAGCTAATAACATGAGGTTGTCTTTTGTTATTTTACTATGTCTCTTGACCTGATACCTTCATTCTTTTCCTACTTTCAATAAAGTCTGATAATCTCATCGATTTCAAAGGTGCCAGGTGTTATTTAGATTCTCAAGTACCTTTAGATCTCAGTTTTAAGACAAGTTTTTCCTTTTCCACACTAATTATCACCACTGCTGGCACTGAAAACACCTCGTGATTTTGAAAAATGCTTTATTTCAAACCTATGCCAAGAAGTAAAAACCTGTACCCATGCTGTATTGACATCAATGATAACACTAAAACGTCCAAGCAAGTTGTGGAATTTGATAGGAGTATTTAAAAATTCTCATTGGACTATATTTTATAAAACCCTACATTTCTAAATATTATTGTGAGTAGGCAACTCAAAAATATTTTATTGTAATTTTTCCCATTTGTAAATATATTACAATCCTGTTTATACTCATAGTATTAGAATACTAAGGTGACCATGGATGTTGATATATTTCCATAGAGGTACCAATATACATATATATATATATCATATTTATAGAACATTGTGTGAGGAACTATTAGCTTTGAATATTTAGATTCCATTTTATTTATATAGTTATAATTCATTAAAAAACTAAGACTTCTTGTCATACAAACCACTTAGTGAATCTAATAAACTCCAGGAAAAGTAACAGATATTAAATATGGGTTTCAGGCATTATAAACATATTATACCTATACTTAAATGTATATCCCTGTGATCTGATAGTAATTTTCTAAATTAACTGAAAGAATAATATGTGATAAAAGTATGCAGTCTAGTTACTGGCCTCTGTCCAGTTTATTATAATTTGTTGATTACTTGCCTTCGACTTCATTAGCTCTCTAGCATATTTTCCTTCTAATTTTCAAATTTATTTTCTTCAAAGAGCTCTATCTTTCTTATCCACACTGTTTCATTTCAGCAAATTATTTCTTTGTGGTTTCTTGCAATGTTCTTTTACCATGTTTTCCAACAGTAATAATTTTACACATAATTACATATTTTTGCAGTTAAAATTGGCAACCTTTTAATTACAATCAGATATGTATTAAATTTTTAATTTTAATTCCAGTATAGTTAAAATACAGTGTTAATTAGTTTCAGGTATACAATATAGTGATTCGAGAATTCTGTACATTACTCAGTGCTCATCATAAGAGTACTCTAATCTCCACCACCTATTTTGTCCAGCCTCCCACCCATCACCCACCTCGTAACCATCAGTTTGCTCTCTTTCTCTCGGTTGTCTGTCTCTCTCTCTCTCTCTCTCTCTCTCTCTCTCTCTCTCTCTCTTTTCTTTCCTTTGATCATTTATTTTCTTTCACAAATTCTACATATTAATGAAATCACATGGTATTTGTCTTTCTCTGACATTTTTCACTAAGCATTCATTATTCACTCCAGATTCACCCACGTTGTTGAAAATGGCAAGATTTCACTATTTTATTGCTGAATAGAATTCCATCTCTATCTATCTATCTATCTATCTATCTATCTATATCTTTTTTATCCATTAATTTTTTGATGGACCTGGGTACTTGGGCTGAATCCATATGTTGACTATTGTAAATAATGGTATAGTAAATATAGAAATATAGAGGTGCATGTATCCCTTCAAATTAGTGCTTTTATATTTTTTGGATAAATACCCAGTACTGTGATTACTGGATCATACAATAGTTCTATTTTTAACTTTTTGAGAAACCTCTGTACTGTTTTCTGGAAATACTAAGTACTATGTTCTTGCAGGTAGAAAAATAGATAAAAAGAAAAAAATTACTTTCTTAGATTAAATTGAAGCAACATATCTAATAATAGTGGCCAGGAAGTTACTAATGCCACACTTTTAATTTATAGCTGATTTATCCTGCTTGCATTTTAATGCACATCATGATTAATTTAAAAAATAATACGAGAACTGAGGTCTTGTCACAAAATGTGACACAAAATTTGTTTTTGTCACAAATATGAAAGGATGTATATCTGTTAAAATTTGTGATAGTCAAATGTTTCATATCTTGTCAGAAAAAGCACAACCTCAAGGTTTGTTTCAGAAAATTTAAACTTGATTTTATTTAAAATCTGAAACCAGTGTTGCGTTTCAACTTCTCCCCTGGACTCAAACAATTTGGCTTTGTTTCTGAAATTGTCTTCTCTCCACTGTGTCATCACGTTTTTTATTTTCTGAGATTTAACATCATTATACAATTATGCTATAATAGAGCCCATTTTAAGAATAAGCATGCATTTCTCACTCAATGTAACTTCTCTATTTGACTATTGCTAAATGCAATGATTTTTTGTCTCTAATTGATTTTACAGCAACTTTTCTTGAAGGTGCCTCCTCTTCCTTGCCTTCCATTCTCCCCTAAATCAAGTCCAACAGGAACTCATCAGCCCCAAGGCTTTGCTAAAACTGATCTTTCTAATATCCTCAGCTACCTCTATGTTGACAAACCTTGTAGTCCATTTTTTTGTCTCAACTTGCTTGAACTCTCAGTCCTGTTGAATAGTTTTGATATGCTATTCTTCATCCTGTTGATATGTTTTTCTTCTGGTTTCTATAATAGCCTGAATGCTTTGTTTTCCTCCTCTAGCACCAGCCATCAGTCAATTTTCTTTTTCACTTCTCACTCCTAAAGTTGATGTCCAAATGCTTGATGTCAGTCTTAAGCCTTCTTCTTTTCTCTATGTATACTATCTTCATAGATTACCTCATATCGTGCCTTTGCTTAAATATGGTCTTTATACTGGTAGCTACCAAATTAGAGCCCCAGCTCTTACTACTCCTTTGAAACTCCAACTACTGAGTAGGACACTTAAGAGACCTCTCAAAATTAACAGATCACGACATATTCTTGATGTTTATTCCAACATAAATGTACTCGTCCAGTGTTCCCTTTCTTTGTACACATTGTCATTATCCTTGCCTTTTGAAGTTATGTAGATACAATCTGTTATTTTATCTCTTCTTTTTGACATCAAGAACCTAAAATATCTGTTTATATCTGTGTGAATCACGAAAAATTAAATATAGTAAGGAGGTAGGTAAGGAGGGAGTTTATTCAAAGACATTACTGCAAGAAAGGGGAAAGGGTGTTGGGTAGGGAGACTATTGCAAGTAGGGAGTGCTACCTGACCATGAGATCTGTGAGCATTTGAACAGTTTGGTTCAAGATGTTTTCCTCTTGTGGGGAGGAGTAAACAAAGTTAGGAAGAATGGAATGCAGGGAAGGGGCATAGAAGCGTGTCTTAATGGGACAGTGGACCAGAAATTATTTTATGAAGTCAGTCGATTTTCAGGGGGAGAGTATACACTGACTCAGGCTGAAGGTGTGTCAAAGTTCAGGGGACTGGGGAAAGGAGAGAAAACCGACTAAAGTTTCATTAACAAGCATTTTGTTCTGTTTAGCTAATCATTTATAAGGCAAAGAAAGGGAATTTGGAGGGTTTGCATCTGGCTCAGGCAAACAAAGTGGGCCTATCTGTGGGTCTCATTTAAGCCTTTTGGGGAAGGATGATTCTTCACAGTAATCCATTTCCAAGAACTCACAAAGGAAGGGGGATTTCTTAACCATCACTGTTTTCCAGGAGCACAGGACTCAGGTAAAATTCAACATTGACAGTGTTGTCTTACCATCTATTCTTCATTGATTGGACAGAATTCTCTTAATTGTGTCCTGTAATTAAGTGCTTTTCATGACTTTGTTTTTATTTCATTTACAATGAAATATATGCTTTTTGTCTTTATCTTCAAGGCTCAACTGATTAGGAACTTGCTTATTTCTCTGGACCTATGTTGGAATTCACGCCCTGTTATCCAGTATGCTGCTAGCTGCCTGGCTTTCTCTGTGTTCAAGCAAGTCCTGTTCTTCTTCAAAACTGAAATATAAGTTCTGTGAAAGAAGGGACTGGTTGAAATGTCTGATCTCTGGTAGGCTGTATCCTCAGACACATAGTAGGCAGACCTTACAACAATATTTTAATGAATAAATACTTTATATATTAACATTTCTTTATGAATGGTTTTCAATATCTGTTTCATTTAATGTTACATTTTAACAGACACTCAGGTTTATTTCACTAAATATTGATGTATTACAAAGCCATACAATTTTTTTGTGGGAATTGTGTGTTTCTAGTCCCTAGATTTATTATTTCCTGTGAGGTTTTTTCATTTCAGTGTTCATCACAATACATGTATCTTAATCCCCTTTATGTCACCCGTTCACTCATCCATCTCCCCTTTGGCAGCTACCAGTTTTTTCTCTGTATTTAAAAGCCTGTTTCTGTTTGTTTGTTTGTTTGTTTGTCTCTCTTTTTATTTTTTCATTTGTTTTGTTTTGTAAGTTCCATATATGATTGAAATAATATGGTGTTTATCTTTCTCTGACTGACTTATTTCACTTAGCATTATAGCCTCTAGATCTCTCCACGTTGTTGCAAATGACAAGATTTCATTCTTTTTTTACAGCTAAATAATATTCTATTCTCTCTCGATAGATAGGTAGATAGATAGATAGAATGATAGATGATAGATATCCTATAGATGGACACTTAGATTGCTTCTATACCTTGGCTATTGTAAATAATGCCACTGCAATAAACATAGAGGTGCATATATCTTTTGAATTAGAGTATTTGTTTTCTTTGGGTAAATATCCAATAATGGAATTACTGAATCATATGGTAATTCTACCTTTAAATTTTAAAGAAACCTCCATACAGTCTTCCACAGTGGATGCACCAGTTTGCATTCCCACCAACAGTGCATGAGGATTCCTTTTTCCTTCACATCCTTGTCAGCACTTGTCATATCTTGTGTTTTTTTGTTCTAGCCATTCTCACAGATGACGGTATTATCTCATTATAGTTTTAGTTTGGATTTCTCTAATGATGAGTGATGTTGAGCATATTTTCATGTATTTGTTTGCCTTCTATATGTCTTTATGGAAAAATGTATATTCACATCCTGACCTTTTTTCATTGGATTATTTTGTTTTTGTTTAGTTGTATAAGTTGTTTATAATTTTGGATATTGGCCCTTCATTGGATATGCACAAATATCTCCTCCAATTCAATATGTTACCTTTTCGTTTTATTGTTTTGCACACTGTGCAAAATCTTTTTACTTTGGTGTAGTCTCAATAGTTTAATTTTGCTTTTGTTTTCCTTACCCGAGGAGACCTATCTAGAAAAATGTTTTTATGACCAATGTCAAAGAGATTGCTGCCTATGTTTTCTAGAAGTTTTATGGTTTCAAGCCTCACATTTAGGTCATGTTTTTTACGAATATTTAAAGTTTTGCTTTCTGTCGTATTATGTGTATAATCATAGTAACATCCATGATTTTTATGTTGTGTCTATTGAGAATATTTTAGCTGTTACTCTAGAGACCTAAAAACACATTTTCCCTATCCTTTGCATTCTCTCCTTCCCACTTTACAGCGGTAAGACTACAACATTTTTTACCACAGATAATTTATCTTCCTCTTCACTCTTAGAATCAGATGGAAAATGTAAGTCAATTCTAGTCTGCAGCATTTTGACTGAACTTTGTCAAATGAAAAATAAAAACTTTATTTTCACTCTTCTTTGATGTTTGGGCATCTTATATAGTTTAAACAAATTTGATCACTAATCCAAATATACTGAATATTGAATGAAACCGTGATATGGAGATAATAACTAGTGTTAGGAAAACAATTTTTCTTGAACAAAAATCCATTTCATGGCACTGTTTGGAATGCCTCATCACTAAGTAATTCTGAGTTATTTGTGGTATGTAAACATGGAATAAAAGGAAGAGTATTGAAAGCTAAAATTGTCTGGGATTGTGTCTAAAAACTACCTACTTAAAGACTGGCATCTTAGAGCGTATAGCTAAGACTAAAATATTCAGTGTCCTGGTCATTTTAATATATTCAAGTTTGATTTGAGTCAATGTGGAATAAATATACCCAAGGCAGTGGATGGAATTCGGCTGCATAAGAATATAAAGTAGGCAATGTTAACATCAGTCAAGGCAAGCACAGCATGGTTCTAGACCTCTAGGGGAAGAATGGTAGCTAGCACTTACATGTACAGAAAAGAGGATCCTTTCTCCAAAGTCAAGGCTGGGACAAACTGAGTGGGAAGCCAAGTATATAGTCAAATAGTCCAACATTCAATTAATGAGATTCTGGATAATTGCAGTTCTAAATGGAATCTGGATCAACCTGGTAGAGATTAAGGAGAGGGTGTGTGAATTTCACAAAACCACCTTAAGGAACTTGTAGACTGCAACCTCTGGATAGATATCCTGTTCAATGTTTGTATTAAACAAACGAGACTAATGACATATTGAAGAAATGCAATGCCAGTAGCCTAGTGGGGATAAAAAAAAATCTAGTTTGGTTTCAATGTACATATAATTCCAGAAAGCATCTTTCCCAAGATTGAGCAAATGATCACTCTTAGTTTATATTCTTAACTCACATTACTACAATTAGCTTTATAGAGTGTCTACATTTGGCATAAATATAGGGATATGTGGCATCCCTGCTTTTTGACTCTTAGAATATTTGTTTATACTCTTCTACTTACTTTTCTCTACTTTGGCTAACTTTGCAATAATAATGGTAAATTTTACCTACATTTTGCATTTTTATTTTCTTTATCTCTGGTTTAGAAGAAAGAGTTGAGTTTATTATCACAGATTAAAAATTCTATCCTAATTTCTGAATTATGCACATGGACATGTTTCCTTCAGCTAGTAGAGTGTTGACAATTATGAAAACAGTCTTCATGCAGGTCATGCATTCTCAAATTTTCTAGAGCCTCCCACAACTCCCTTTTGTGTTAGCCCAGCTACAGCCTATCTTTACAGAGCCTTCTTGGTCCCAGAGGCATTTAAGTTTTAAACCTCTGCTTTGTATGCATGGAGTGGTATGGAGAGGAAGGTATGTATGCACTGGAAAAGAAAATGATTTTTCATGTATGTGCATCTGAAAATCAATTTTACATAATGCCAAACTGAGCATCTGACAAATTGCATTTTAAAAGATAGGTGTGCCTGGGTGGTTCAATTGGCTAAGCATTGGAATTCAGTCTTTAATCTCATGGTTCATGGGTTTGAGCCCCCTGTCAGACTCTGTGCAGCCTGAAGCCTGCTTCAGATTCTTTGTGTGTCCCTCTGCTGCTCCCCTGCTCCCCCTCTGTCTCTCAAAGATGAATAAACATTAAAAAATTTTAATAGAGTTAAGGGCTACTGAGTGGTTCAATCACTAGAGTGTCAGACTCTTGATTTTGGCTCAAGTTATATTCCCAGGTTATGGAATCAAATCCTGCATTGGGCTCTGCACTGAGCATGGAGACTGCTTAAGATTCTGTCTCTCTCTCCTGCCCCTCTCCCCTGCTCATTTGCACTCTCTTTCTAAAATAAAAAATTAAAAAAAAGAATTAAAATTTTGTTGTAATTAAGTAGGAAAATGTCCTATACTTACATAAAGCTTTGTTATAGAATTTTGTCTCTAATATATTGCCAAATTGGTTAATTCATTTTTTTCTACCCTCTGCTTTCATGTTATGAGAGTAATTCATTTTCATTTAGTGAATTTTCAAAATGCAGAAAAGAGTGGAGATACAGCAAAATTCACTTTTAAACACATCATACAGAAGTAACCAATGTGGGGTCACTGGGTGGTTTAGTCAGTTAAGCATCTGGCATCCACTCAGGGTACGATCTCCTAGCTCATGAATTCCAGCCCCTCATAAGACTCTGTGCTGACAGCTCAGAGCCTGGAGCCTGCCTCAAATTCTCTATCTCCCTCTCTCTCTGCTCCTGACCCTTCTTATGCTCTGTCTCTTTCTCAAAAATAAATAGACAGTAAGAAAAGGAGGTAACCAATAAGAAAATCATGTCATATTTTTCACATCTTTTATACAACTTTTATTTGTATATGTATCTATGCATCTATTATATATTGTATATATACATAGACACAAGTGTTTGTATGTCTCCCATTTTACTGAAGAATGATATAAATGGGAACAGATATATTTTTTAATTTATTAATTTGGAGAGAGAGAGTGAGCAAGAGTGAGACCAAGGAAAAAGCAGAGAGAGGGAGAGAGTAGATAATAAGCCAAAGTGTATATTATGAAATTATGTTTATTTGTTTTTAAATTATGGAATCATGAAGTTAAAAATTATTAAAATTAAATAATAGAGGATTTTTAGTCATAGAATGGTTAAAGATCTAGGTTCAAGTTACTAAGGGAAGATCTGAAACTAGATATTAGAACATTTTGGAGCTGTATTCTTAACTAATAACCCTTCATTTACTTTATATCACATATTTAAGGATAGATTTTAGTTTTGCTGGTAAATTTATCATTTACATCCTGAAGATTTTATTTTATTTTTTATCTTTATTTATTTATTTTTGGTATTCTTTTTTTTAATGGTTTATTGTCAAATCGGTTTCCATATATCACCCAGTGCTCTTCTCGACAAGTGCCCTCTGATTTTAGATATCAACAGTCAAAAGAGGCTGCATGATCTAGCAATATACCACAACTTCCACTGGCAGCCATCTCCATAATAGGCACAACGAATACAGAAAACATGTCAAGAGAACTAAACCCTAGTAATAATGATAAAACCATAAATAGCTGCCTACTCTGAACAGGGGTCTCTAATGTGGATTAATGCTTCCGTGGAACACAATAAAGGATAATCAAACTTGTGTGCATACTTAATTTTCCAATAAGAATCAAGGAGGAGTTGGGGATACCTGGGTGGCTCAGTCAGTTAAGCATCTGATTGTGGCTCAGGTCAGGATCTCATGGTTTGTGAGTTTGAACCCCTCATCTAGCTCTGTGCTGACAGCTGTGAGGCTGATTTGTGTCAGTTTTATGTAACAGTGGATTATGCATCTCACATTGACAGATGCTGTTAACAATTATTTCTGTATGTATATACATATGTATACATATGTGCATTTCTATCTTAAAGATTAATATGGTTGTGCAAAATACTGACTTTTCCCAATTATAATATTCATTCAATAAATAGTAAATGCTTAGTATGTTCCAGACCCTATTTTGGGCACTAGAGTTTCAAGAGAAAAAGTTGAAAGTTTCACACCTTATATAGATAGCAAAGATAAAATTAACTATTAAAAATCAAAATTGTAGACATAGTTTAGACATTTATGTAGATTTATTTTAAGCAAATATGCTTAAGAATCCACAAACATCTCAGGGCAAATATGTCTCAGAATGAGGTTGGTTTCTGTGAGTGCTCATGAATCTATGTATTTATGTATGTATGTATATGTATGTATCTATGTATATATATATATATATATATACACACTGTGAAAGGGAAAGACTTCAGATGTTCACTTGACCAGACATAGTTCTAGAAGCTTGCTCATCAGCACCCTCACCATATGAGAGCTGTATTTTTCCTGAAAAATAAGAACAGGTAAAAATATTATTTCATAGCTCTGTTCTATTGAATTTAAATTCCTTTTACATATCTCTAATTTTCCAAAAACATTTTCTACCTCTTTATTTTAAAAGAGATCCCTTTTTTCCCACTAATGCTAACAGAAACTTTCTTTAGAAAGAATGCATGTGGGTGGTTATCCACTGACCTCTTTCTTTTTAAGTGTCTTTAGATTGTTTTTGTAAAAGTTTTTTTCAACACCAGTAAAATAGAATATTTCCTTTTGTTCCTAAAGAAAGATTTTGCTATTAATATATTTTATATTCATTGGTAATATATAAAATGACAGTCTTTTTTATTTATGAAAAATTCTAGTTGTAGTTTCACATTAGAAATCAAATTCAATTTTAACTTTTAAAAGCACTCAAGTTTCAAAGAGCTTAGCAAATCAAGAATAACATTAGGATGCCACACACTGAATTCCTAAAGAAAAGTCGAATGCTTGAAGCCAGTGTTTCTCTCCCCTTGAGAAACACTGATTAAAGCTGACAGATCTTTAGTTCCAGAGAGTGGAGTTCAATGTTGCGTGGTATGTGTCAACCAATTAAAAGTAAACTGTAAATTCACGTATTCACCAATAACGAGTTTTAATTGTACTAGCTGCTAATATTTTGCTGTTGAATAAAAGAAGCATGGTTCCTGTCTTTGATCTGGCAGGGGTGACAGGTGACAAGCAACAATAGTGAATTAATATTTACAAATGAAATACAAAGACTTTTTAAGAGGGTGACAATGAAGTTTGTCTTCTGTTAGGAAAATTACATTTACGTCAATTCACTGCAACAAATATGAGTGCTTTAATATATACACAAGGCTCTAGGATACCTAAAGAGGCAAAGAAGGGTGGCAAACCATAGGGAGACTGACTAGTGTCCATACCTATTTAGAACTGTGCCTGAGCTCTGTGGTTTGTGGAAATATGTGTTACATTCAGTTTTTCATATTCAAATTTCATATTCATTAAAATTTATATTAGGTTCTTACACTGAATTTATAACTAATGATGAAGAAATATGCCTTTAAAAGGCTGTAACAAATCTAAATTATGTTTTTATAATTGTGTTTATAAGTTGACAACCTTGTGTTTATTGATTCCATTGTATGCGGTGAATGAGGAAGTTGAACAGCTGTTTTTTTTTAATTAAGCAAAAGAAGAAACTAACACATCTACCTTGGGATAAAAATTTTTTGTCATATATAATGATTCAGATGAAATCCCAGATGAGCCTTAAGAAATGTTCTATGCTTTCTTATTTTTTCAAGCCATGAGATTCTGTGTACTGATATGAATGGTGATCATAAGGTTGAAATGGCATGTAGTAAATTTTAATTTAGGGAATGTGGTTGTCATTGGCTTAAAACAGAACTTATCAAACTCAACACCCCAAAAAACAAATAACCCAGTGAAGAAATGGGAAGAAGACATGAACAGATATTTTTCCAAAGAAGACATACAGATGGCCAACAGACACATGAAAAGATGCTCAACATGACTCATCATCAGGGAAATACAAATCAAAACCACAATGAGATACCACCTCACACTTATCAGAATGCCTAAAATTAACAACACAAGAAACAAATGTTGGTGAGGATGTGGAGAAAAGGAATCCCCTTACACTGTCGGTGGAAACAAAAACTGGTATAGCCTCTCTGGAAAATGGTATGGAGTTTCTTCAAAAAGTTAAAAATAGAACTACTCTATGATCTAGCAATTGAATTACTAGGTATTTACCCAGAGGATACAAAAATACTGATTTGAAGAGACACATGCCTCCTGGTACTCATTGCAGCATTATCAAGAATAACCAATTTATGGGAGGAGCCCAAATGTCCATCAACTGATAAGTGGATAAAGAAAGGTAATATGTGTGTATGTATGTGTGTATTATATGTGTGTGTATAAATATATGTACATATATATATATATATGATGAAATATTCCTCAACCATCAAAAAGAATGAAATCTTGCCATTTGCAATGACATGAATGGAGCTAGAATGTATTCTGCTAAGAGAAACAAGCCAATCAGAGGAAGACCAATACCATATGATTTCACTAATATGTGGAATTTAAGAAATAAGGCAGATGAACATAAAGAGAGGGAGGCAAACCTTAATATAAACTCTTAACTATAGGGAACAAACTGAGGATTGATGGAGGGAGGTGGGCGGGGGGTGGGCTAAATGAATAATGTGTGTGTAAGGGGACACTTGCAATGAGCACTGGGTGTTATATGTAAGTGATGAATCTCTAAATTCTACTCCTGAAGCTGATATTACACTATATGTGAACTAATTGGAATTTATGTAAAAACTTGAAACAAAATGTTTTTTTCTAAAAAAAAAAAAAAGGTCTTGTGCTTGAATCACTGAGCATTCTTTAACATGGACCCTCAGCATTTTTAAGCTTCTAAGGAAAATGTAAGGATCACCACTGTGAACTTAGTCTAACTCTCTTCATCCTTAGTTTCAAATGAACATTTAACCACATATTACATTCTATTGTCATCTCCTCAATTACAAAAGGATGCTCTTAAATTAGTAGCTGCAGTGGATTTAACAAACTACACAATGGAAAGATTACCTGAAAGTAGACACTATCCAATAGACTAAGAACAAACAATGTCACCTGCCAGAAAAGATAGAAGTAGCAAGTGAATCACCTCAGGAACATATTTCTTATGCTCTGATTCTGTTGTTTGAGCACTCTAACTGGTAGGGGGTGAAAAAACCCTAAAAAATATTTGCTTATAGGAATTAAATGGTAAAACCTACAGAGTGAAATGATACAGAAGAAAATATCAGTTTAATAATTTGGAAAATTATAGATTTTTATAAAATGGATTTGTAATTTTTAAAATTCAGTTGGTTAAAAAAAAAGTAGTGACTCCTTTGTGGATATATTTCTCATAGGTTGTCTGCTTGAGGGTTTGCAGTAAAATGTTTGAACAATGCTTCTTCCTTTTCCAGAAAAAAAATCTACTAGGGGGAAATGATGTTCTTTTGAGGGATATTTATAAACTTGATGCAACTTGGGCCTGTTTTCCAATTCATTCATTATTCTATCTGCTCAGCAACATTGTCTATTTCCATGTTTGCAGTCCTTTGTTTTTTTTCAACAGAAAAGACTTCTCTGACACACCACTATAAAATATTCCTAGTCCTTCAGGCCTCACTCCACATGCATGTGCTGTGTTGTGGCATTTCCAGTGTGACCCATTAGGGATAATGACGTTTTTGCTACGGGAGAGCTGCCTTTTATGTGAATAATTTTCAGTGTGACGAGGTGAGGGCTCAACCTGAAAATTCATATCGATTTTTCCAATTCAAAAAGATTTCATTGCTTCTTTGTTAGAGCACTGAGAGAATGCAAATTTATTAACAATTAAACACCATAAAAGACCATCACTGATTAAGGAATACTATTTGAGGATGGATGCTGTCTGGCCTATTTTATTTAGAATTCTGTTGTAACTATAGCTAATATCTGTTGAATAATGATTTCTGGTGCCACATTATTGCAAAGTAGTTTCACATAATACCCTTTTCATACGCTTAATGTAAAAAATGAGCAAGTCGGAGCTTAGGCAAAATCCCTTCCTAATGTTTTAGAGCTGCAGCAGGTGGTCGCCCTGATCATACCATATTGGCAATGTCGAACAGCTAAAGCTCTCACGCTTTACTGATGGGTGTGTAAAATGATAGAGCCACATGGAAAATAGTTTCGTTTTATCTACTAAGTTTGAAGACTTGCAGTCTCTATGAAACAGAAGTAATATATCTAGATACAAACAAAAGAATTCACACATGTGACATATTGTTACTATAATAATTGCTTTGAGAGGAAGATAAGAAGAAAGGAATATCTGTGTTTCAGTCTGGTTTCAGCTTCTCTGAGCATTTATTTATTAGAATGCCATCTGAGAGAGTTTGTAGGTAAAATCACAAGTGATGACTCAAAAACATGGGCTGCAGTATGGTTAGAACTTTAACATGGAGCTTATATATTTATTTAGGGAATGAAATTTTGCAAATTTTAGAAGCCATAAATCAGAACAAGAATATAGATGACTGAAAATTCAAGTGGTAAAACATGTCATCTAATATCTTTTCCAATTTTATGTGATTAATCATCTATACACACTTACATGGATTAACTAATGATACTTGCTAAGGAGAAGTAAGCAAATATTTTCTTTTATAAGATTACACAAAAAAGGAAGTTTATGTAATATACTGATGGAATCTAATACTAAGTTCTACTCTAAAATGATTTTTTGAGACTAAAACATTTTGAAAAAGGACAACATTTAGGGTGATATAACCTGAATTTCATTTCAGTGTTGTGTTGGTTATTCAATATAATCCAGTACATGTTTTTTTCTATCCATATTTATTGAACTGCAACAAAAAGTAAAAATGTACCCAGTACCTTTCTCTCTTTCACCTCCCAATACCTCAGGTTGTATGTTGAAAATTCATTGTTTACAGGAAATATGGCGCTCAGATGAAGTGCATAATGTAGCTTAAATAAGTCAGCACAGTACACTCTTTGATCTAATAAGTCCAATATGAGTAGTATTATAGGACTTTTGGTGGGAATTATAGGATATAGTTCCTTTCTCTGGACAGTGTTTTATATACCTGTGAGGACAAGAAGTACTTTGTTGATGCTACTGTTATGTTCTAAGTATGAATCTGATTTATGATGGAGACAGATCCAAGGAATAATATAGAAATCCACACATGGATATGAAGTCCTTACAAACTGAATATTAAACCTGACCCGTCCTTTGACATTGTTCATTCAAATATCCTATTTGCTACCAAGAATGGTATGTCACAAGTAACAGGCTCTAAAATATTGAGTTGCCTAACTTCTGTTAAGATATGGTAGTTGAGAAATTGAAGATGTTTACTATTTAATTGCTCAACATGTACTTAAAGGATTTTTCTTTTACTGGGGACACCAGATCATGTGCCTACCAATGTTCCAACCTTAGAAGTGAGTCAAAAAGAGTTCTAATGCTGAAATCACTACCAAAGAAGAGCCAAGCTTGCTTTGCAATTGTTCTCTGAAGGCAGAAAGTGAACAAAAGAAAATTCTGCTCAAAGTGGCTCTTCTACTTTTGGTTTACAACCAAAATTTAATGAAAGTCTGATAATTGAGGTATTTGAATGGCCATAAAGGCTTAATTCCTTACAGTGAGGATAAAGGGTTAACAGGGAAATGGGAAATTTTATAGGAGAAAATATAGGGGACTAAGAAATACATGAATTCACTGGCCTCACTGTAGAGCCTTATCTTAATTCCCTTCATAATTAAGTAGCTGACTGCTCACATTGTGGAAATGAAATCAAAATATAGGCATAGGACCAAGAGAGAAATATGCATAATTTACCAACCCAATCATTACTTCAAATTGCTCTTAGGGGCAAACCTCTCTCTCTAAAGGGACCCAGGTGAATAATTCCTGGATCAATACCACCTACTAGGAAAGACTACCTTCCAATTTTAACTTTAGGTTTAAGGATTATGATTAAATATGATCTCTAGTTTGATTGCTGGAACATGGAATTGGCCACATATAAGTAGACCAAGAGGTAGCTAAAATTTTAAAGGAGATATATTTATAAAGGAACCCAAGCCTAGACATGTACAGCCTATGTTTTCTCAGTTGTGGGCTTAAGCACCCAAAGTTGAACTAACAGAGTGAGATATTCAAAAAACAGTAGAATAGCTCCTCCAATGTCAATTGCAGATATTCACATGGAACAAAATTGACAAATATTATTGGCAGAGTTAGTGTCTGTGGAGAAAATGGATAAAGTAGGCTTTCACCACAGTTATAACCAATACTGCCAAATTGGCTATTTAATGATTCTATTCTGTTTCCAGAGCAATAATTGCCTAGAACTTCTGTCTGGAGGAGATGTTATATAATGCACATTGGTGGTTGTGTGTTGTTTCCCGTTTTCTTCATAATCAAATGAGAATTGTTATTGGACAGTACTAGAGTATATTAAAGCTGAATAATACCATTTATTCCTAGCTTACTAGTTTTCAAGAGTTCAGTTCAGAACTGATAGGACTGCCATCATCCGGGAATCCTGTATTCAGAGCTGGTTGTAATACATGTAAGTCTGGGAGGGAGGCAGTATGTGTCAAGCAAGTGCTTACTCCTGAGTGTATGTTTGGGAAGCAGGGTGTGGATGGTGGTCATACAGTCAAGGAGATGAAACACACCTGCCACCTTCACTTGCTGTCCTAGCATCTGGCATTCTCTTTCTTTGCCTAACAAATCCCTATCTCTATAGAAATTTGGGAGAGGCTGGCTTCACACATGACTCCAGAGTTCGAGCAAATCTTTGGGTTTACTACTACAGGTGTTGTTGAAACTTTCAAAGACCTAGAGGAGCCTTTGAAACCTTCTCAGTTCCTTCATAGTGCTTCTTGAGTTTTAGCTCTTTCGCTTCTTATAAATGCTTTAAAATATGTCCTAGTGGGAGCCAGCTATTGATAGAAATGTTACTTTTTAGCACTCTAGAAAAATCACTTAGTAAGGAAGGTCAGATTTATTGTAAAAATAGGAAGATATCATTAAATATACATATTATGTATGACTGACCACATAAAAAGTAGCCATAAATAGCATTACTCTACCTAAATTCAATTATTTTCAGACATCTTTTCTAAATAGGACCTCTAAAGCTAAATTCAGGGCAGAAAGAAATATTTAGATCATTTGATCCTTTAAAAGTTCAAAGAGTATGTCTTGTGAAAAACAGTTCTCTAAGATATTGTTGTGTGAACTTTCTTGTCACATTCCTTTCAGTGCTGGCTCAGGATTTAAAATATAGCTGTATAATATAGGATTTATATGCTCAAGAAAAAATATAAAAAATGTTTTTGTTATATCCTCTCTGAGGGGAATTTTTTATTATTATTTATTGAGTTGTCAGTGATTGAACCTGATTTGATATGAAACATGGGGTGGACATGGTCCCTGAACCTGGCAAAGTATTTGAGTTTGAGAGGTGTTTTAAATTTTTATTGAATGATGAATTGTTTCCGTTTCTGATCTCATATGAATTAAATATGCTCTGTGATTTTTTGATGCTTCCTAGACAACATTCTACTTCATTGTTCAACTTCAGGGGTATATATTCAATCATTTCTCCTGTGCATCATAATCACACTGGTTAAAAGCTTCCTTGGGGCCCATTTTCATCTCATTTAGTGCCTCCCATGGTACTGATCAGAGAGTAGAGTCCACCTTCACTTCAAAAATCATTCTGTGCTTGGATCCTCTCAGTGGGGTGCTGAAGACACACTGAGCATTTGGTCTTTCAGTTTCCATTACAATTCCTCTGAATTTCAGTTGGCAGAAGATGAGACACTAATGTTTACCTAGATTATATTTAAGGAAGACCTCTGCGGAGTACTTGAAAGAAAACTTCCAAGATAAAACCTTCTGGGGAAGAAATTTTTTCTATTATTCACATACATGAAATCTGGGTATTTATCTTGAGATTTTAACATAGCAAGCCTAATTTCCTGTCTCCTCCAGAGAAACAACAGCCGACTGGCATAAAACATGCTGTATAAGAAGCCTGGCATGACTTACATAGAGTGTGGGAGGCTGTAGTTTTACCCATTGAACAATGTGCACCGTTTAGCGTACTTGAGGCACAGTGGGCAGGAGTTGATCAAGATGCATCTACATTTCACCCCTTTGTGCATTGATCTGGTCCCAAATACCTGGCCATAGATTATGTCCAAGACTGAGAAAAGAACACAAGGAAATAGGAAATCAATGGATGGGAAGAACATTCTCTCATCTCACCTTTTTGGCTTCATGTATATAATCAGGATGGGGAGTTGTTAACCTTCTGGGATCAGATCTTTATTTAGATAAAAATTCATAATCATTCTTGATCATTTTGGGGGGATCAGACAATCTGATTTATGCTAAGAATACTCTCCTCATGAAAATGCGCATATGTTGCAACAGTAGTTGAAGGTGTTGGCAAGTATGAAAAAGCAAATATGCACAACTGCAAAGTACTGATTAAGGCATAAGTTTTATATCTCTACATTTCATTTCAAGTTTAAAGATTAGGAGAAAAAAACCTGCAACAGTAAGACTGTAATTGTCACCTCTATTTATTTATAAGTGAGCAGGCACATGCTTATTATTTCGTGGCTTCCTGTGTCTGCCCCTTCGGATGGCTTCAAGAGATGTGGTTCATAAAGCCAGGACAGTGTGCTTCATAGTGCTAAGAAGGTTGAAGATTCCAAGGCCAAAATCTGTAGCTCTGAATCATAAATAAATTATAGGGAGGTGAGAATGAAATGAAGAGTTGATGATCTACTATAGAGCAAGCACTACTGGAAAAGCAATTAAATAATGATGAATAAAAACAAGTACAGCATACCATCTACAATTCAAAAATCCAAAAACTATGAAAAACTAGACCTCTCTCCAACCAACCCCCAACCTCAGAAATGTGAGATAAACTCATGTGACTTCAAAATCTGAGTTGAATTGATATGAAAATATGCATTTGTCATTATTTAGGCTACTTATGTTCAGGGAAGAACTATTACTATGTTTCCTAATGAGTTCATTCTTCAGATAATTCTGAGAATGTTATGTAAGTTATGTTTTTGCAGTCTTTCCTTTATAAAGTCTGAAAAAAATTTTCCTGAAATTTATCTGGCACTAAGTGTTTTGATATGATATTATAGATCTACATTTTCAACTTTGTGTAAAGTAGGACTTTAAAAAATATCAGCGTATTTGAAAAATTTCACTCTGAATCATGTATCTAAACTTTATGTATAATTTTAAAAAATTGGTTGTTCCTTACCTTGACCAGCCAGATGGCTTTACCCACTTAAGATGAGCAGCCTTAGGGTATCCTTGAAAAAGGTCCCTATAGGATTCGTATCCAATGGGTAAAGGTACCTTGAAATAGTGGGAATATTTGTCAGATTTAAAGTCACAAAAATCCATATGCCTTAAAAACTGTATGCTTTTAACTAAGTTACTTAGCAAATATTAACTCCATGAAGTTCAGTATGCATACATGAAAAAGGGAGATTATTGAGAATGAAACTGAGTCAAATTATATGATGCAAGTAAAATGCTTAGAGGATTTCCATATTCTATACACTTAATTGCTTCAAGAGGAGGTGGAAGGTAGGGGGGAAAAAGTAACATCTGAGAAAATGCTTTTAATGCTCTTAATTATTTTTCAAAGGTATTTTCATTGATAATTAAGATAAAGTAGATTAGAACTCTGTTCTTCTTTGTAGAGTGATAATAATTGTATATGTGTGTGTATCATAGTGCTAGTCTAAGCACTGCCAATATATAAACCAGCCAAATCTTCCTAGCACCTTTGAGATAAGTAGTATTATTGTCCTACTGCTTTATTACAGTGAGGAAATGGAAGCACAGAGAGGTTAAGTAACTTGTCCAAGGTCATATGGGTAGTAAATGGCATAGGCATGAATTGAATCCTCTGAGCCTGAGCTTATAATATTCCTATTATGCTGTATATGCAAGAATGTATATGCAAGAATGCCTGTCACTGAAAATTGATCATCTATGGAAATCTTTTACTGCAGTAGTAGCAAAGCATAGATGAAAGTAGTTCCCTCTTGGCAAAAATGTTCCTCAATGAGATAGTATTGTGCATTCAGGAAGGGTGAGGAGAACTAATTATTGGTTCATGGAAAGAGGATCAAAGTCTACAGTGAGCTGTGAGGACCAAAATGAAGTTTTCTCAACTTTGAAGATAAAAATCACATTTTATATTTTGCTTATCTGGTTTTGGATATAATCTTTTAAAAAACTTTTAAACTTCAAAAGTTAGCTTCTTCAGCAAATTGTAATGACTTTCTAAATTAAAATTCTAGGTTTGTTATCAAATATCTCTTTGAACTGGAAGCAATAACTTAGGTTTTTGTATTCCTTAAAATCACAACAATTAGTGATAGAGTTACAGTTTGAAGTCTGTGATATAGGATTACAGAAGTTGTAAATGATTCAAAGGATAAAGCATAGAGTATAATATTTAGAATTCCTAATTGTTTCATTTTCATTGTATCTCTGCAGACAGTGAGCTGAAAAAAGATTCAGCCATTTTGTGTAATTATTTTTTACAGCACTTAATGACATGCTGTGATCAGCAGACAGTGCTTCCTTTATTTCAGGGCAGCCAAACAATTATATATGAGATTTGATCAGGAAAAGCTGTCTAGACTTAAAGAAGTGCTTCTCATGTGTCATTCCACTTCTTTTAATGCTCTGCTATATTGTCTTTTCTTTTGTTTCCCTAGCTGTCACTCAGTTCTTGGCTCTGTCAGCTGGATTGTGTGTGTTATTGGAGGTTAATTAAAATCAATGATAAATTTTAAGTTGAGGTACAAAAATCAGGATGGCAATGAATGGGAAATTTTCAAACTAGTTGAATATAGTCTACAGGACACTCAAAATATTGGACATTGTCAAAGATGAGAGTTGTTAAGAGTTGATACAATGGAAATTATTGAATGTATACAGTGAAGTTGATAGCTACTTTTTGGTTCTATTTATATTCTCCAATATCACATTCAGAAATCATTTTCACAGACATAGGCAATATGATGCTCAGTTATTATAAACATTTAAGAGTACATAAACTAAAACAAGCAAAAATAGTATAACTCCACAATTGTCAAGTATGTTTAATTTTGGTTTTAAAATTAGTTTAACAGGACTTCCAAAGCAAAAATACTGAATTTTATATCATTCTCTTGGATTTCATATTCTGTAAATACAAAATAAAAATACTATCAGTTTGGAATCATGCTTGATTTCAGTTGTTTTAGTGGCTTCTTTTTTTTTAAACAACATAAAATATATGTAACAGTATTCAAAATTTTCATATTTATTTGCCTATTATTTCATGCAGTAGATATTGTGGGATTCCTCTACAAATTCCAATCTGTGCCTATGATTAAAAATAATTATGAGAACTCAGTAATTCAGGTGCTGAGCTTCTCAATGTGGAAGCCACAAGACAAATTAATCAGAATAAAATAAAATAAAAAATCCAGTTTCTCAAACGTAGTAACATATGCCAAGTACCAAATAGTCCCATATGGCTTGTTGCTAATATATTATTATTAATGACTAGTGTATTAGTGCAGATGCAGAACATCATAGTAGAGGGTTCTATGGGACCATGAGTTTAATTTATAGCAATTGCGCATGACTTTGTTAAATATTATGGTAAATCAGAGTATTTATGTTATTCCATATTTTAACATGTATACATTCTAATGATTGTAGTCCTTATGTCTACAATATGGCCACTTTAATAAGATATCAAAAAAATTAGGATTCACTATAAATGTGCCAGTTCTGACCAGTGTAGATTTATTTATACTCTGTATTATCCTAATTAAAAAAATCATTCTTGAACATTTTATTCTATCTAGACTAATAAAATTTAGGAGATATTAGTTAAGCAATGACTATATTTTTCGAGTGTATACTGTTGAAAATGTAATGTCCTATGAGTGTGGTTGAAAGAAAATAAAATTTAAGGGAGAACAAAGTGCTTGGCCTCAAACAACATATAATTAATTATAGCTGTAACACATATGCAGAAAATTATAGGCAAATATTTGATTATTGGGGTCCTGATAAGAGAGATAGGTTGGCTTGAAAATCAGGAAAAGCTGTGTGGAAGAGGTGGGATTTCAGATAGGTCCTGGTAATGTAAGAAAATAAAAACTATGGCAAAATTATCAAAGCAATATTTAATAAAAACAATCATTTAATGTTCTGAAATATCTGGTTTAAAAAATAAGAAACTGAAAGAAACATTTAGAATTTGTCTAGTTGGATAATCATTCTCGGTTCTGTCAGACCTAGTACCTATTTTTAAACGAATGTATTTTAATGCCTCCAGATCACGATAGCCTTAGCATTCTCCTGAGCTTGCCTAACTTTGGACAGGTTTTTGTTTTTTTTCCCGACTCTTGGCCCCAGACCTCCCTTTTCTTAGTGCATTTACTTTTTAAGGTTTTATTTAAATTACAGTTAGTTAACATACAGTATATTTATTTCAGGTGTGAAATGTAGTGATTTACCACTTCTGTACATCACCCGGTGCTCATCACCGCAAGTGCACTCCTTAATCCCCATCACAATTTTACTCATCCCTTCCCCCCCAAAATCCACCTTCGTCCTTAGAAAACTTGCAACTACAAATTATTTCTCTGGCCCTTTGAAATGAAACAAATGTTCTCAAAGGCGCTTGGCAGTTTTTCAATTCAGGAATTTGTATCCCAGGTACATAGAAGTCATTCCTCTGAAAGGAAATCACCAAGAAAGACAATACCTTTATATCTCAGGTTTGTGAAAGATTATATGAGCCTAACTTCAATAAAAAACAATTAGCAAACACACATCATCTAATCACATTAATCAACCTGTCTCCTAATGTCTTGAAATTCTTTTCTACTGGCTCACCAGTGCTTAAAACAGGTTTGAATTTAGGGTGCCTGGGTGGCTCAGTCAGTTAAGTATCTGACTCTAGAATTCATCTCAGGGCCATGAGATTGAGCCCTGAGTCAGGCTCTTCCTCTTCCCCCTTCTGCCCCTTCTGCCTCTTCACCACCCACAGGTGTGCTTTCTCTCTCTCTCTCAACAAAAATCCAAAAGTAATCCAAACCAAAAAATGAAACAAAACAAACCAGGGTTGAATCTAAAACAGGGTTGAATTTAATATCTCTTCCATATTGGAATAGTCTTGAATGAAGTCTTCCTTGCCTTTAATCCAGTGCAATTTTTCTTTGAGAACCTGTATTAGTTTCATACTGCTGATATGACAAATGGCCACAAACTTTCTGATGTAAAGCAAGACAAATTTATTATCTCAGTTCTGGATTTCAGATGTCCAAAATGGATCTCCCTGGGCTAAAGTCAAGGTGTTGGCAAGGCTTCATTTCTTCTTGAAGCTCTTGGTAACAGCCTTTTCCACTGCTGTTTTCATCTTCTAGACTCTGGTTGCATCCCTCAGTTTGGGGCATCACTCCTCTTTAAAACCAGCAGTTGGACCACTGTGACCTATGCTTCTGTTATCACATCTTCTGTGATTCTGCCTCTCCTACCTTTTTCTCTCATTTATATTCATCTGTGCAGTAACACGAGGCCCACCTGGACAAAGTAGGATAATCTCCCCAACTGAATAGTCCTTAGTCACATCTGCAAAGTCCGTTTTGGTACATAAAATCACGTGATCATATGTTCTGGGAGTTAGGACACAGACAGCAACATGAGAGGAGTTATTCTTTGTACTACATCCCCTTACATATTTAGAAATTAAATATAATATAATATACTTATACACACTTTTTGAAAGAAAAGAAGATAATACCCTGGCTTTGATAAAAAAGAAATATTTAAGAAAAGTAGCTTTTAATAAATAATTTATATTTCAATATGTAAATGATTGAGCAAGAAATGCTCAAAAATTAAATAGATCCTTATGTCTACCTGTAATAAGTGTTTGAAGATATGCAAAGCAAGCAACATATAAGTATCATCACTATTTTTATAGCTGACACTTGAAAGTAAAGGTTATATAAAATTATTCATATATATTAATATATACACATATAGAGTTGACCCTTGAACAATATGGATTTGAACTGTACAAGTCCATTTATACATATTTTTTCAATAAATAGGAAAATTTTTGGAGATTGGCAACAATTTGAAAAATCTTGCAGATGAATTGCATAACTTAAAAATATTGAATGTTAATGTTTTCTATACTATGTTATGAATGTGACTGTAATTCTGTATCCCATAAAATGTTTATAGTAATTCATTCATTAGTATATAGGCTAGGCTACCATAAAGCAATCACATTGCTGCTGCTTTGTTATCTGTGCATGAATTGTTACACCTATAAGTAAAAATGACTTTCCTTTCCAGATTATCTTTTCACTTTTGATAGCAGTATTAGTAATATGTATAACATCTTTACTGTTTTTTTTGACATATAAGACAGTACTGATGCAGGTAGTGACGGATGATTCATCTTGTAAATAGAAGATGTAAACTTAAGATATCAATACATATAGTATGGAACTGTCAATGTATTTTCTCTTGCTTATGGTTTTCTTAATAGTTTTTCTTTATTGTGCTTTATTGTGAGAATACAGTATATAATACATATACAAAATATGTTAATCAACTGTTTGTTATTGGTAAGGCTTACAGTCAACAGTAGGTTATTAGTAATTAAGTTTGAGGGGGTCAAAATTATATGGATTTTAACTGTGTGGGAAACCAGCATAGTTATGAATGGGAAAGCATGAAATACAGATTTAACAGAGGATGACATATTAGTAACTTAAATACCATAAAAACCTTTTCTATCAGTAGTGTAATTTCCAAAGCAATGAACAACTCTTTGGGGAAAAATGGGTACAATTATAATTTAATAGTCAGGAAGCTTCCATTTCTGGATATTTAGTGTATGCTGAAACCATCTTAAATGTTCTGTATTTTTATGTAAAATGAAATGACATTCTAACTTGACATAATCAAAAAGATTTTTTTTTTTACCTACAGAAATGCCTATGAGACAGCTAAAATTTATGTGGAACAAATAATTTTTCATTGTGTATAAGTGTGCAACATATTGGAGGATAATGTAAATCCCTTGTAGCCATGCTATAAATAACGGTATATTAATATACTTTGTATATACCCACACCCACACACAGGCACACAGGGTTCCCAAAGTTCCCAAAACAACTATTACAGGTAGCACCTCCCACCTTTTAAAGTCACCAATCTTTCAAAACTTCTCATTTTATAGAAAAGACACTGTAGTTACCATTGGTAAACTGGTAAGTGATACTTAGAGATTTAGTCCAGGGGCAATTTCAGGTGTTAGGGATATATTAACCAAATTTGCCCAATTTTTCTTTTCTCATAAGTTTTTTGTTGCTGTTATAGAAGTGACTGAAAATAATTTATAACAGAGAAAAGTATATAATGTAGTATATTTGAAATTGACATGTTTATCCATAATGCATTTGTTAAATGATATATATTATGTGCTTATTATGAGCCAGACACAAAAGAGTGCTTGAGAGGACGCAGTGCATGCTAAGCATACTAAAATTTTTGTAATTTACTCTTCAGTGACAACAATGAGACTGCTTTGAGCATGGGGGTTAAATAATCTGATTTGTACTTCAACAGAATCCCTCTGATTACTTTGTAGAGAATAGAAATTTGTAGAAGTATGGCAGGAGAATTAAATTAGAGGGATGGGCTAAGAAGAAAATAGACTAGAACTGAGAGTGGGTCCAACCACAGTGTGACAGTAGATAGAAGTGAATAAGTAAGTGCCACATATATTGCAGAGATATAACTCATAAGACTTGTTGAAGGATTGAATTTCTGAGTTGCTGGAAGAAAGCGTTTTCGGGATTGAAATCTTGGTTTCCATACTGAGAAAATCAGTGGCATTTACAGATAGAGTTTAGGATGGAAGGGGTCATCTATGGTAAAAAGACCCTGAAGAATATATTATTTGCCAGGATCTCAGGGCCAAAATCCCCATATTTAAATTTCTTTGCAGATTTTAATCACTATATTAAAATAAAGCTTATGTATGATGCAAGTAAAAGCAAATAGTTGAAGAGAAGGATATAATGCTTCATCACTCTTCATAACAATGGAAACAATTTTTTGTTCAGTTTGAACTTTCCCCTAGTAAGTTACTAGAAAATTTCTGACAGATAATTATACTAAAAATTCAGTTTCAACATTATTTAATACCTCCTATTGTCGTCTTCACAACTCAGGCAAATAAATGAAAATAGTTGCTTTCAATTATTGCACTCAATTGCACTCAATTATTCAATAACTGAGTATTTCACAAAGCATTTTCACCAGTGACTTTTTTGTACAATTATACCTCTAGTCAGCACTTTCACATATTTGTGTTTTTAGATAATTTCTATGTATTATCAACTTTATGCCTAGAAATCAGTATATAATTTCTTTAGCTGAACCAAATACACTGATGAGTAAAATAGTAAAAAATAAAAGAACACTCAGGTTACTGAGAACTTAAAATAGCATGTTTTTAAGCTCTTGTGACAGATGAGGTCAGAAAAGCTTAAACCATGAAATAAAATATCGAAGACTCAACATTTAACAGGAATTGCTTTCATTCAAATAATTAAATCTTATTAGTTTGTGTATATATTGAGTTCTGGCAATTTTATGTTTAAAGTTATAGCATTTTGAATGTTGCCAACAAAAATCCGTCAGTTTAAAAAAACATAGATGCTCATTTTTTTCACAAAGTGAAGACAAAGCAATGACATTCTTTTTATGTCCTGATTGATAAAATGTTCTCATTAATTTCCATTTGATTTGCCCTACCCTGCATGAGATTATATAACTGAAGAGACATAAATATCAAATCAGACCAGAAACAGCCACCAGGGCAAGCTATTACTGATTACTGGATATTACACTCCGTTATTTAAAACCACACACATATGCACACACTCTAATTCATATACACACTCATATACATGAAAAAAGTTCGCTCCTTTCTACTAAATTCATAATTATTACTGGTACTTATCATTCTGTGTTATTAATGAAAAGTTTAGGGGCTCTAGAATCATACAAAACATTAATTCAGCTCCATTTTGCATATACCTCCCCCATTAATGTGGGTAATTTCATCAACTTCTCAGAGTTCTGGTATCATTCTCTATAATATGATGCTAATATCATCACTTAATGAACAATTTTTAGAATACAGTTAATTTTGAGGATTAACTGACATAATGGATAATATGTATTCCCTAAGTTAGTGCCTTGTACATACAGATTGGTCAATAAGAAAAGGGTCTATCTGGGTGTTTGTAATCTTTGACCAGCATCTCCCCATTTCCTTCATCTCCCAGCCCTTGAGGACAATCATTTCACTCTGTTAGGCTTTATTAGATTCCACATATAAGTAATATAATAGAATACTTTTCTTTGACTTCTTTTACTTAGAATAATACCCTCAAGTTTCATCCATGTTGTCCCAAATGGCAGAATTTTCTTCTTTTTCATGAATGAGTAATATCCCGTTGTAAATGCCACATTTTGTTTATCTGTTCATCCTTTGAAAGATACTTAAAATTGTTTCCATATATTGATTATTGCAAATAATACTGCAATAAACATGGGAGTTTAGATACTGATTTCATTTCCTTTGAATATATACCCAGCATTGGGATTGCAGGATCATATGATATTTCTAATTTTAATTTTTAAAGGAATCTCCATACTGTTTTCCATAATGGTTATACCAATTCCCACCAATGGTGTACAGGGGTTCTCTTTTCTTTACATTCTTGCCAATACTTATTATCTCTTGTCTTTTTATATAGCCAACCTAAGCAGTATGGGATAATACCTGGTAAGTTCTGGGAATATACAATGTGCAGTATTGTGTTTGTAGTTAATAATACTTATTATATAATTAAAAGTTGCTAAGGGAGTAGAACATAAATGTTCCCACCACAAAAAATAGTTAATTATAAGATGTGATAAAGGTGTTAGATAAAGCTACAGTGGTAACTATATTGCAATATATATCGAGTCAACGTGTTATACACCCAGACTTCAACAGTGTTGTATGTGAATTCTATCTCCATAAAAATGGAAAAAAGAAAAAAGGCTACATAATATGTGGTTTGAATAAAATTCTTGAAATTTGTCTTAGTTTTCTTTGGATGGTTATAAAGCATTTCATATAGATTATATGATGAAAAGAATATCTTTGATATCTGACCTCCAGGGTGAATTCAGTTTCCTCAATTGTTAGCCATTTATTAGCCAATTATGTAGCTCCCCTCACATTGAATCAAGACCAGTTATACATGATTAATGAAATTCCATAAAGTGATAGTATTGACTTCTAAGATTAAGTTACAAAGGAAATTGCAGGTTTTATTTTGGTCTTCTAGACAAGTTACTATGAAGGAAGCAAAACATCACACTTGAGAATATGTAATCTACCCTACAGAGAAATCTATGTCAAGAGGAGTTGAGACCCATGGCCAAAAACAAGCAATGACTTGCCAGCCATGTTTAGAAACCATCCCAAAAAAGGGTTCTCTAGCCCAAGTCAAGACCAATGATGATTGTGGCCCAACCTCAGGAGAGACCTCACAGCCAGTATGCCTAGCTGAGCCACTCCTGAAAGCCTATCCTAGAGAAACTAGAGACAGTAAATTATTGTTGGTGTCACTATGCTTTACAGTGATTTGCTATCATTGCAAAACAGTGGTTTAAATAGATATCTAATACAATTGATACCTAATAAAATATATACCTAATATAGATTTTGGTACCATGATGAAGAATGCTACTCTAACAGAAATCTAAATGTGTGACGGTAATTTTGGAACCAAATAGTAGGTATAGGTTGAAATGGCCTTGAAGAAACAGTGAAAGAAAGCCTGAAGGTCCTTGAGGCATTTTTGGGAAAGTACTTAGTGGAAAGTAAGAAAACATTATTAGAAACTTGAGGAAAGAGGATAATTGTATGGATGTGATAAAAAGTTTCACAGCATTTTAGCCTGAAGAAATGTACAACTTAGAAGTAATCTAAGGAAATTTCTCGCCAGAATGTTGAAGGTGTCACCTGGCTTCTTCTAGCTGATCAAAGTAAAATGCCAAAGAAAGATACAAGTCAAAAGAAGATTTGTTAAATGTAATGGAGACAGGGTTTACAGAGTTTGATACTAATTTTTCCCCTCATTCACAACTTTTTCCAAATGATGGAAAGAAATGGCAAATAGCTGCCAGGCAGAGATCAAACCCATGGCGCTTTCAAGAAAATATCTAAAGATAAAGCCAAGGTTGTAGTGATACAATTTTTCTTTTACAATTTCAGAAAGTCTAACACTGTTGCTATAAGGACATTTTGTCATATAAAAGCCCACTAAGGATCTTAAGAATACGGCTCACAGATCCTCTTCCTTTAAACCATACATGTTGTTGAGAAGCTTAATAGAGTTGTCCTTTAACCATCTTAGTATATTCCAAAGGAAGAGAAAAATTATCTTAAAGAGATTTGTGTATGTGGCATTTATATAATGAAGTGAACATGAATAAGATTCATATGAGACTCACAAAGTTTTGAAGAGGCTTATACTATCAGAAATACTTTGAGTTTCAATTCAAAAGGACAGAAAACACAAAATGAAGACAGGCACATGGACTCCCTTACTACTATAAACAAGAAGTAGTTTGAAAAAGCTTCCCAACTGCAAACACCAGCCCTTTTTACATGAAAAAGAAAGGATGGTACATAGTATACAATCTAGAATCCAAGGGACTAAAGAAGGAAACAAGAATTACCACCAGGAAATAGGGATCATTTCTAAAGAACTGGCATCCTGTGCCTGGCCAAGTATCAGAATTGCTATGACCAATAATATCTGTGTGCTCCTTTTCTCTCTTTTTTGAAAATGAAGGTCTAGAGAGGTTATCTATCTCACTGTACTGTGGGTGTATGAGGAGAGGGAGGAGAGAGAGAGAGAGAAAGAGAGAGAGAGAAGAGAGAGATAACTTGCCTCTTTAGTCAATAGATCTTCAGTTGAAAAGAACTGTTTCCAAGTAGCTGTATTTTAGTAATCATACCTGAAGTGATTTTCTGTACTTGCAAGCTGAATTTGTACTGTTATGATACTTTTTAGCTCTTTAGAGGATGAAAGGATTTTTGGACACAGAGAATCCTGAATTATTAGGGATCAGTGGGTAAACTGTGGTGGTCACCCTCTGAGATGGTCCCCAGTGATGTTCCCCTGCTGGTGATATTTAAGTCCTTGTTTAGTACCCTTCCACATGAGATCTGGTCTGACCCTATGTGCCCAACAGAATATAGCATAAGGGATTTTGCATGACTTGTATAGGTAGTTATAAAAGGGATGTTAACATCTGCTTTGGACTTTGGACTGTTTGATCATGGGAAAACCAGCCATCATGCCCTGAAGACAATCTGCATTAGGGAGATTATGGAGAGAAGCTAAGGATCCCAACTATCAGCTACTACCAATGTGATATGTAGGATCCACCTTGGAAGATGATTTTCCAATCTCAATTATTCAGAGGACTGCAGCACAGATGGTAACTTACTGTTACCTCATGAGAGATGTCAAGTTAAAAAATATCAGCGAGGTCCCTCCTAATTTTCTGACCCAAAGAAACAGTGAGAGATAATAGTTACTGTTGCTTTAAGCTAAGTTTTAGAATGAATATTTGCAGCAATAGATAGAAGTATACCTGATTCCAATTCACACTTTTTACATTTCAAAAAGGTAAATATATTTGTTTATCATCATCTTCAGATGTTAGAAAGAAATTAGATATCAGGCAACATATGGAAAAATTCCTAAGGATGTTGATCTAGACTTTGAATAGGGAAAGTGAGAATTAAAAAATGTTTTGGCTAAAATAACGAGTGTTATAATAATCAATTTATAGTGGACATATAAGTTGGTTAAAAAATAAGTTATAATTCCTAATATTAGTTAAACTTTATGTTCCTCAGGAAAATGAAGTACCTGGGTTTAAAACTGAATTAGCTCATTATTAGAGTATCATAGAAAAGTCACTGGAAGAAAGCTCCTGCTTCAGATGTAATTAATACATTTAGTGGAGAGAATCCAGTATTCTAGTAAGTGTTGCATATGTGGGTGAAGGTTGGCAATACAGAACTGTGTTCTGGTCATGAAGTAGAGCTATTTGCTTGAGCACGTGCTGTCTTGATATTTTGAATGGTGTCTTGAGACATAGTCAACCTCATTATCCTTTCCCTAAAGAAGCATATAGTGAAAATCATGATATTTGTCCTCTTACAAATTTGTATATAATTTTAGGGATCACATATTCCTTTAGGATGACAAGGAAGGGCCTTTGAGTTGATGTGCTTCATATTTAATAATGTTTTAGATTTCCTCAACTCTCCTTAACTGTTTTGTATACCTTTTGTGCCTATGCATAGTTTATGTTAGTAGGAATGTGAGAAACAATGTTTAAGATATATAGAAGGCAGATTTGATAACAATTTCTGGAGAATACTTTAGCATAAAATTTAAAGAGAAATTTCATCAATCTTACCATTTATATTTCACTAAATTTCATTCATAATGAGTCTCTACTTAGTTGGTAGTATGGTAGTGAATGATCACTTTGTCAGTCCATTAATGTTAGATAGAAGAAGATTTGGCAGATTTTATATATTTTTGTACCAGTGAAATATACAATCACACGTTTGTACAACAGGAATTGGTAACTACTCAGCATCTCCTTTACGGCAGAAACTATAGTTATATTATTTTGTTCTTTATTTACAATAACCTGACAGGGTGGGTTATCATTTCTATTAGAAAAAAATAAAGAAACTTAAATTGTTCCTTAAGCTGTTCTTAAAGGACAGTGAGTTGGCATAAATCATAAAATGTATGTGTAGGGATTTTGACTCATCTTTCCAATTCCAGAGTGGGGCTGATCCCATGATACCACAGTACCTTCAATTTACAAACTTCCTTGTAAATATGTCCTTGAAAATACATCTTGTTTTGCTTATTATAGTACATTTATCTTTGTTGACTTATGGTTTACTGAATTCTAGTTTTGTTTTTGTATGTGAATTTTCATTTAAATTCTTTTTAAAATCTGATTTTCTCTGGTGTGTCATTATGAGTGCTTAAATTTTAGAAACCATAGGCAACCTGCCACCATCAATATACAAGCCATTTTATGTTTCTTTCTCCCTCCTAAATAAGAATAATGATGTATCTGATTTTATAATGTGGTTCTATATCCTGCAGATTCAAAACTTGTAGAATGCTTGAGCATTTAAAACCCAAGTATTCTAGATTAAAATTGCACAGTGTCTCTATGAGGATCTGTGTTTAAAATTCTTTTAAGCAGTCTAAAGCTTTTAATACTTTCTATTTTAAAACTAAAATTTGCAAATTTGAGATAATAATGCATTTTTTTCAACTAATCTAAGTAATAAATAATGAACAAGATATTTCTATAGAATTAGCTCAGAGAGTACTAAATATTTAGCCTTGTGTTAGCAGAAACATTTGAACTTGAAAGGGAATAAACATATAAAGTATATTTAAGTGCAATTTGGAAGTCTTTCTAAACCTAGATTTAATATGCCCATTAACATTTGCATAGGTAAATGTCTACACAAAGGACTGATGGAAAAGCTGGAAGGATTGAAAGATTGAAGAGAAATATGTCATGTTTAGGAATGGAATCCAGACCCTGAGTTTTTAAAAACATCCTCATGAAATAACTGAAACAGAAGGTTAAACATTTCCAAACCACCTTTAATTCAGTCACAGTAACTTAGAAATGACTGGTTTTACAAAGCTTGACATTAATTTTTTTGAACCCTGTGAATTTCTACATATTTCTTTGGTATTATCAAAATAGGGGAAAAAAAGTCTTAGAAACATGACAGGAACCATATAGCTATAGCCTTTTGTAAGTCACATATTATTAATCCATCCAAGTTGATGGTTAGCATTGTCATCTCCTTTCCAGCCAGTAGTTGAGTTTAATGATTAAAATTGAAAATGACCCATATTACCCATTAAAAATTTTGTTTTGTTAACATTGATTCATTTTTGAGAGTGAGAGAGACAGAGCACAGTTGGGTAGAGACAGAGAGGGAGACAGAATCTGAAGCAGGCTCTAGGCTCTGAGCTGTCAACACAGAGCCGGATGTGGGGCTCGAACTCACAAACTGTGAGATCATAAACTGAGCTGAAGTCGGATGCTTAACCGACTGAGCCACCCAGGCGCCCCTATATTACTCATTTAAAAACTATAAAGTTAAATTTATTTTTCTCTATTTCATACAGTACTGCTTGTTCAAACTTCTCCATTGCTATGGTCATTAAGTTAATCCAAATCACGTCATTCTTCCTGTAACATAACTTGTTTTAATTTCCATCCTCCCCCTCCTATGTTCTATCCTGCAAAATGTAGAGATCAGCCTTCCTAAAATACCAATTTCACTCACCTGTTAGAAATTTTGGAAAGATTCTGTAATTGATATGTAGTGTACCCCCAAATGTAGGAAATAATGCAGCCACTTTAATGATGGCTGCACTGGCTGGTTAGTGGGCCTCTACTGCCTGGAGATCTCACCCTCAGATCACCTCCTTCCTTCTTTTTCTAGAACCTTGTCAACTTTTGCAATACAGAGTCAATGAAGTAGCAAATATGCCCATGATGTTCTCCAAAAGCAGTGGTGTCAGGGAACTTTCGTTTTTATGAAGGCTATTTTCAAATCAAGTGCTGTGAGTTAGGTACTTTTTTCAGGTTTTCATCCATTCAGAAGATGGTTCATGAGGACACTGAAAATAGTATTTGGAGGTTTCTATCACAACATCAGATTATTCTACTTGAATAAAAAAGTCTGCTGGGACCTGATTCTTCTGAGCCCCAAGTAAATTATGGGTGGAAATAATTTGGACAAATGTCTCATAGCATTGGAGGAAAAAAACCAAACTATACAAAAATACCTCAAGAGAAAATCATTTCAATGACTTGCCAGATACGAAGAATGAAGCTATTATGGTTTAAGCTAGCATTTAAGGCCTTCCGCTGTCTGCCCATAAATTGTTTATTTCACTCCTACAATCCTATTACTTGAAGCCAAGTACCATCCATACTAATTCTCAAATGTGCACTGCTCACCATATCTGAGACTGTTCAATCTAACAAACCAATTGATATTTGTTTAAACAGAGCTCTAGCTTAAAGTGCATTTCATTTCTGCAGCCTATAGCCTTTAAAAATGATGGCTGTTTTATGAAAATATCATTCTTTTCTGCACCTTCTGTGAAAAACCTCAGCCCAGAGTTATGTCTCCTTCCTCACATGGTCCATGAAAATTATTGAGCATCTTTCACACTTAGCATTTATTGCTTCTTGTCTTTTATTATTAGTTATCTTTCCAAAGGTTTATGTGTTGCCTTTTCATTTAGAGTATAAACTGAAATGAAGATAAAAACTACCATGCACTGTTGTGAATTCTTCATGAACCCTAGCATAGTTCTTAACACAAAGTAAATATATGGACAATAATTTAAAACTATTGATTACTAATTATATTTGTGATATGCCTATAACTATAAACTAATCAACTTTCTAATATGTCATGTAATGAACCAAAATAACATAAAATGTTTCATTTTTATGTGGGTATGAAATAGGATAATTTTGATTTGGTAGTAAATAGAATGTTTGGGAAATATAATGTTTTAGTAGCAAATAGGATGTATGGGAAGTTGGTATTTCAGCCCAATTTAATAGGGTTGAAAAAATATTTTTCTTTATGTAAAATCTATCAGAGCTCTTTAGTATCCTTTAATCATGAGTTCTATTTAAGGGCTTATGTAGAACAGCAGTATTCTCTATGCTGTGAAATCCTCATGTGTCAAACTGATAAGTACCTGAATTATTTTTACCTAATTTTTCCTACGAATTACAGATCCATTTGAATAAAAATAGACATAAATATACCATATGTTTATTCTTTGAAACTGAGTTTTCTAGCTTCTTTAGAGAATCTGAGAGATTAAAAAAAGTGAGACAGTGCACACAATAGGTGAATTGGGATGTGCATGATTGCACTTATCCAATATAATATTTCAATAACAGAAGGCTGTGGTTTATATCCAAAGAGCCAATTTGGATGGAAAATATTTTGAAATATGTTAGTTATTGGGTATTATTTTATTGTTACTATCAGGTTTTTTAGGTTTGTTTATTTATTTTGAGATAGAACATATGCCAATGGGGGAGGGGCAGGGAGAGGGAGGATCCCAAGCATGTTCCACAGTCAGTGCTGTCAGCAAAGAGTCCTACATGGGGCTTGAACTTACAAACTGTGAGATCATGACCTGGGCCAAAATGAAGAGTCAGAGGCTTACCCAAATGAGCCATTCAGGTGTCCATCTACTGTCAGAGTTTTACATTATATTTCACCCTAAAGATAAATAATGAAATACTTAAGCAATTTCATCTATTTTGCATAGGCATTAAAATTATATTAACATCCACAAAAATTATTTTTGTTAACAAATTTAAATGTTTTTCTCTGTTGGAAATTCCTTAAACCTTTTTCCTTCAAAGACCAGAAATTAGGAAAAATAATCAAAGAGAAAAAAGCTTACAAAATTAAATAATACCAAATAAGATGTAATTTCAACAAGAGTAATGAAACAGAACATTGACACCTGATTTCTCCTATTAATGAAGTTATTTAAAATATTACTATATACTTCACAGATGATTCAGAAAGACACGCTTAACCAAAAAATATAGTGTGATTTGATGTTTTTGATAAATACATTAATGATTATTGCTCTTTTTTACTAGGATACTCCAAGACATACATGTTTTACCTAAATATACAACAGAATTACATTCTATGCATAAAGTAATACTTATGTAAGGTAGATCATAACCTTGGTTGTAAAAAAAAAAAAAGGAAGAGACAGTCCTCAAGAAATTTACAATTACATAGAGAAATGATAAAAGCAACATTGTGGGACCATATTTGAAAAGTGACAAACTACTGTCACTGTGTAGATCTGGTTCATGTTGGGCCTTGCATCTTTCCAACCCATAGAAGTAAAATATGTTATTCTCTACTTTTATGTTCTATTTTAGATTTGAGACTCAATCCTGTTGTTACATGAATTATAAATGTCTCCATATTAATAGTTTAATTCTGGAATTAACTTTTTTCTGTCACCAACTTGCCTTTGTTTGCCAAACAGATTCCTTAAGAAATACAAATGGGGTCATGACTCAGTCAAATGTACGTTTTGCTTGTTTTTTGTCTTATTCCTTCAACTCAGCATTTAAAAAAGAACTTATTTCCAGCTTAGTTAACATGCAGTGTTGCATTAGCTTCAGGTATATAATATAGTGAATAACATTTCCATATATTACTCTGTGCTCATCAGGGTAAGTGTACTCTTAATCCCCTTCACCTATTTCACCCATCTCCACCTCCTCCCTGGCAACCATCTGTTTGTTCTTATAGTTAAGAGTCTCTTTGTTGGTTTGTTCTCTTTTTTCCTTTGTTTTCTTTCTTAAATTCCACATATGAATAAAATCATAGGTATTTCTCTTTCTCCAACTAGCTTATTTCTCTTAGCATTATACTCTCTAAATCCTTCCATGCTATTGCAAATGGCAAGATTTTATCATTTTTGTAGCTTAATAATATTCCATTGTGTGTGTGTGTGTGTGTGTGTGTGTGTGTGTGTGTGTGTGTGTGGTGTTTATAGCCAATCTTCTTTATCCATTCATCTATTGGTGGACATTTGGGCCATTTCCAGTTTCGTTATTCTAAATAATACTCCAATAAACATAGGGTTGCATATATCCTTTCGATATACTGTTTTGTATTTTTTGTGTAATTAGGCAGTATTGTAATTCCTGGTACTTAGGGAAGTTCTATTTTTAAATTTTGAGGAATCTGCATACTGTCCACAGTGACTGCACCAGTTTGTACTCCTACCAATAGTGCATGAGGGTTCTTTACTCTCCACATCTTTGCCAACACTTGTTGTTTCCTGAGTTTTGATTTTTGACATTCTGATTGGTGTGAGGTGATATCTCATTGAGGTTTAGATTTGCATTTTCCTAATGATGAATGATGTTGAGCATATTTTCATGAGTCTGCTGGCCCTCTAGATGTCTTCTCTGGAAAAATGTTCATGTTGTCTGCCTATTTTTCAAATTGGATTATTTGTTTTGTTTGGTTAGGTTTGGTGTTGATTTATATCAGTTCTTTATACATTTCGAATACTAACCCTTTATCAGATATGTCATTTGCAAGCAACTTCTCCTTTAAGAAGGTTTTCTTTTAGTTTTGTGGGTTATTTCCTTCATCTTGCAGATGTTTTTTATTTTGATGTAGTCCCAATAGTTTGTTTATGCTTTTGTTTCCCTTGCCCCAGGAGACATTTATAGAAGGATGTTGTTACAAGCAATGCCAGAGAAATTACGATGTTTTCTCCCAGGATTTTTATGGCTTCATGTCTCACATTTAGGTTCTTAATCCATTTTGAGTTTATTTTTGTGTGTGGTATAAGAGAGTGGTCCAGTTTTATTCTTTTGCATATAGTGGTCCAGTTTTTTCACACCATTTGTTGAAGAGACTGTTTTTTTTTTTCCATCGCACTTTCTTGCATCCTTTGTTGAAGATTAATTGACTGTATATTGTGGGTTTATATACGGGCGTTCTGTTTTGTTCCATTGAGCTGTTTGTCTATTTTTATGCCAGTCCCAAATTGCTTTGATTATTACAGCATTGTAATAAATTTGAAATCTGGAATTGAGTTACCTCCAGTTTTGTTATTTCTTTTCAAGATTGCTTTGTCTACTCAGAGTCTTTTGTCATTTCATACCAATTTTAGGAGTGTTTGTTCTAGTCTGTGAAAAATGGTGTTGATATTTAGATAGGGATTGCATTAAATCTGTAGATTGCTTTGGGTAGGATGGATACGTTAACAATATTTTTTTCTCCCAATCAATGAACATGGAATGCCTTTCCAATTTTTTGTGTCATCTTCAATTTCTCTCATTAGTATATTATAGTTTACAGAGTACAGATCTTTAACCTCTTTGGTTAAGTTTACTCCTATGTACATTGTTATTTTGAGTGCAACTGTAAATGGGACTATTTTCTTAATTTCTCATTCTTCTGCTTCATTATTAGTGTATCGAAAGGCAACAGATTACTGTACATTGATTTTGCATCCTGACAAATGTACATTCTTACTTTTTCACTTTTCTCAGTATTTAAATCAACTCCATTATGTAAAAAAAGAAAAATAACCTAAGCACTAATGCTGAAGTCAAGAACCTCACGCAGGTTTAATGAAATTAACTATACCCAGGATTCTAAGCTGTCTTCCTTTGAAATATGCCTTCTAAAGATTGAGTCTCTCACTATATAGATCCCTGAACTTCTATAGTCCAACATTCCTTCTATGTGGAACTCATAAGTGGTGTCAGACTATGTGTTCTGTGTAAACAGTGATGGGTTGTCTATGTTTACTCCTGTTGGAAATAATTTTTTAACAGATTATAATGTACTCTATTATTATTACTTGTGAATTTATGTGACAAATATATACATACCTTGGAAATATCATGGGTTCAATTCCAGCCACAGAAATAAAGCAAATATTGTAATAAAACAGGTCAAATGAATTTTTGATTTCTCAGTGAATACAAAAATTATGTTTAAAATATGCTGTAGCCTTATTGTGCACTTCACTATGTCAAAAAAATGTACATACCTTAATTAAAAATACTTTATTGCTTAAAAGTTTAAAAGCTTTTGGCAAGTCATAATCTTTTTGTTGATGGAGTATCTACTTAGTGTTGATGGCCGCTGACTCATCAGGATGGTAGTTGCTGAAGATTGGGTGACTGACAATTTCTTAAAATAAGGCAGGAATGGAGTTTACAGCATCTATTAACTCCTTTTATGAATGGTTTCTCTGTAGCATGATATACTGTTTAGTAGAATTTTATCAGAGTAAAACTTCTCAAGACATGTTACTGCTTTATCAACAAAGTTTACATAATATTCCAAATTTTTTTGTTGTCATTTCAACAATCTTCACAGCATCTTCACCAAAAGTAGATTCTGTTCAAGAAACTGCTTTCTCTGTTTTTACATAAGAAACAACTTCTCATCCATTCAAGTTTTATCATGAGATTCCAGCCATTTACATCTTTAGACTCCACTCTCATTCTAGTTCTCTTGCTATTTCCACATCTGTAGTTACTTCCTCCACAGATGCTTTGGACCCCTCAACGTCATCCATGAGGCTTGCAATTAACATCTTCCAAACTCCTGTTAGTATTGATATTTTTGACTTCTTCCTATGATTTACAAATGTTCTTTTTAAAAACAATTTTTGAGAGAGAGCCAGCATGGCGGAGGGGCAGAGGGAGAAGGAGAAATCTTAAGGTGGCTTTATACCTAGCAAGGAGCCCAACATGGGGATTGATCTCAACACCATATGATCATGACCTAAGCAGAAATCAAGAGTTGGTACCCAGGAACCCATGAATCACAAATATTTTTAATGGCATCTTAATGAATCCCTTCGAGAATGTGTTCCATTTATTTTGCCTAGATCCATCAGAAAAATCACTATGATTGGCAGCAATAGATTCATGAAATGTATTTCTTAAATAATGAAACCTGAAAATCAAAATGACTTCTAGATCCATGGGCTTCAGAATGTATGTTGAATTAGTAGTCATGCAAATAATTCAGGTCTTGGGTGACCAGGAACATTGTCAATGAACATTAATCTTTTGAAAGGAATCTTTTTTTTTTTTTCTGAGCAGGCCTCAACAGAAAGATTAAGATATTCAGTAAACCATGTTGTTAACAAATGTACTGTCATTTAGGCTTTGTTGTTCTATTACAGAGCATAGGCAGAGGAGATTTAGCATAATTCTTAATGGCCATAGGATTTTTAGAATGGTACATGAATATTGGCTTCAACGTAAAGTAACTAGTTGCATTAGCCTCTAACAGAAAAATCAGCTGTGCTTTGAAGGTAGGTATTGACTTCGCTCCTGCTATGACATTTCTAGGTGACATCTTCTTCCAATAGAGGCTGTTTAATCTGCATTGAAAATCTGGGCACCCTTCTACACTGTTGGTGGGAATGTAATCTGGTGCAGCTGCTTTGGAAAACAGTATGGAGATTCCTCAAAAAACTATCGATAGAACTCTTCTGTGACCCAGCAATAGCACTGCTAGGGATTTACCAAAAGGATACAGAAGTGCTGATGCATAGGAGCACATGTACCCCAAAGTTCATAGAGGCACTTTTGACAATAGCCAAATCATGAAAAGAGACTAAATGTCCATCACCTGATGAGTGAATCAAGAAGATGTGGTATGTATATATGTATGTGTATATATATATGTATATATATATACATCTTTATATATATGTGTGTGTGTGTGTGTGTGTATATATATACATATACATATATATATATATAAAGATCACCCAACTAGAGCTTTTAGAGTGAAAAGTAATAGGATTGAGGATGGCATAGTGGAAATTTAAGAGGTAGTCAGAGAAGCAGAAGCCATTCACAGAAAAAAAGAAAGAACAGACAGAGTTAGGAAGGAGGAGAAGGTCACAACTTCCAGAAAGGACAATTACAATAAAACAAGAACCAGCACACACAGTAAAAGGCTGTAGAAACAGCAGTAACACAAGGACTCAAAGAAACAATTGAAGAGAAGGAGGAACAAAATCATATGTAAATAATTATTTTTTTCATGTTATGGAGAAAAATAAAGTAGTTGAAAGAGAAAGGGGAAATGGGAGGACTATTACTATTTTTTTTAATGGTTAGGGTAGCCTCAATACAAAGGTGACATTTAAGAAAAGTTTTGAATGGGAAAAGGAGTTGGATGGAGCAAGAGCATTCCAGATGGTCTAAATACCAAGTATGAAGGACCTGAGGTTAAAGGGTCCATTAGGGACTCCCCTGTCTCTTTCTGAGTCTTGTGAACCTGAGTTGCTTTTCAAAGCCTCTCTGCTGTCCAGGTTATCAACTGACCTAATAGTGGCCTTGTATGCAAAAGACTCTTAACTTACCTACTCATTACTTGGCCAGGTCCCTGAGGAACACAGCCTCTGCCTCCAGAAAGGCAGGGTCCAAGCAAGCCTGAAGCCTCCGCAGCGCAGGACCTGGCAGGACAGACTGTGCTGGATGGAGACAGAAGCCAAAAGGAGACTATTCTAGATCAGGTTCTGAAGCAGATCCTGAATTGGACCAGAATACCAGCTCTCGATGAAAATGAAGCTCTCTTCTACACCTTTAAGCCTCCGAAAGGGAATCTGCCCTCGAACAGCCGAACATAGGGGAAAAATGGAGCAAAAGAAAACATTTTTATCTAAAAATGGGTTTTCCTCAATTGGTACCTGGCTATGCATTTACTATATTTTATGTTCTATCGCTAAATGTTTAACCTTGGGATAAAAAGTTTTATAAGAATTTTAAAACATCTGAAAAAAAAACTGAGTACTACATGGCAATGCGAAAGAATGAAATCTGGCCATTTGTAGCAAAGTGGATGGACCTGGAGGGTGTCATGCTAAGCAAAATAAGCCAGGCGAAGAAGGACAGATACCATATGTTTGCACTCATAGGTCTAACAGGAGAAACTTAACAGAGGACCATAGGGCGGGGAAGGGGGAAAGAGTATTGGGGAGAGCTAGAGACACAAACCATGAGAGACTATTGAATACTGAAAACGAACTGAGGACTGAAAGGGGAAGAGGAAAGGGGGTGATGGTCATGGAGGGGGGCACTTGTGGGGAGAAACACTGGGTGTTATATGGAAACCAATTTGACAATAAACTATTAAAAAAACAAACAAAAAAAGAAAATCTGTGGTTTAGTGTAGACACCTTCATGAATTATCTTAACTGGATCTTCTGGATAACTTCAGCTTCTACATCATTCCTTGCTACTTCACCTTACACTTTAATGTTATGGAGATGGCTTCTTTCCTTAAGCCTCCTGAATTGACCTCTGCTAGCTTCATACTTTTGTTCTACAGCTTTCTTACCTCTCTCAGCTTTCAGAGAATTACAGAGAATTACGGCCTTGCTCTGGATGAGTTTTGGCTGAAGGGAATGTTATGCACATTTGATATTCTATCCAGGTCACTAAAACTTCCTCCATATTATCAACAAGGCTGTTTGGCTATCTCATTCATGTATTCACTAGAGTAGCCCTTTTAATTTCCTTCATGAACTTCTCTTTTCTGTTTATAATTTGGTTGACTGGGACAAGAATTCTAGCTTTCAGTCCATATCAGCTTTTAATATGTCTTCCTCACTAAGCTTAATCATTTTTAGCTTTTGATTTAAAGTAAGAGTTGGGTGACTTTCTTTTGCTTGGGTAATTGGAGGTTATTGTAGGGTTATTAACTGGTCTACTTTCAATACAGTAGTATCTCAGGGAATACTGAGAGATGGCTGGCTGGTGGAGTAGTCAGAACACACTGAGTTTTCTGGCTTATATGAATGCATTTTGTGGCACCCCAAAACAATTAAAATAGTAACATAAAAGATGACAGATCACCATAACAGATATAAGAATGAAAAAAAATTGAAATGTTTCAAGAATTACCAACAGAGTTAGCTAATGCTGTTGGAAAAATGACACTGATAGAGTTGTTTAATGCAGTTTTCACAAACCTTCAATTTGTAAAATCAGTATCTGAGAAGCATAATAAATCAAAGTGCAATTAAGTAAGGTATGCCTATAATTTCATTTAATACAAAGAAAGCAAATATCATCCCAAAAGAAAACATTGTTAATTGATATTATGAATAATAATGTTATAAATATAAACATGTATATATAAAATATGAAAATATTATTGAAAATGTTTCATAAATGTTTACATTAGTTTGAAATTAGTAAAATTCGTTTTTAAATTATTTTTCAGTCAAAATATTTACCTTTTTTAAAGCAAATATACTTTCCATGTTTAAACCAAAATATATAAACCTCATCTTTTGGTCTAATTTAGTGTATAACATTGATTCAGATTTTATAACTAAATCGTATTTAGTGTATGACACTTAATTAAATTTTAGTTTTTCAAAATTTGTGTTAGTTTGTTCAGTTATAATAGTACCCACAATATGGATAAGATAGATGGATTCAATTTTTTTAACACAGGTCCTCTGTTCATGCTAGAAAACTTTATAATGTACATGGAAATGGCAGAATTTAGTTTTCTTTCAGAAACTTAGATTATAATATTAGTTCATTTACTTGTATTTATTGATATATTTTAAGAGGTAAATTCTGAAAATAATCATTTAAATGTAAACTTTTGATATAATAACATCTACCATAGTGACTTGAAGCTCTCATTTTATATTTTATTCATCTTTTTGTCCTCTCTTTATTGCCAGCTAGTTGTACAGAGTATCTGGATGACGTATACAAATATAGCAAATATATGTTGTCCCTTGTACTGTCCATATTAATATCTCCATGAACAAATTTATAGTGGCAACCAAATGGGGAAGAAATAGATATATTTCTCAAAGTGCTGCCCAGAGAATGGCTTGCTTTTCACCAAATGTCTTGTAAAGTGCCATATTGATTTTGTTATAAGAAACATTTGATATTCTGAAAAGGAATCAATAGATGGCCCAAATAATTTAGATACTATCTCTCAAATCAATACTAGTGTATATTGCTTTCCATTAGCTATTTGATGTGACAGTTTGAAGTCTATATTTTTTAAGTTTACATTATTATTTATATAAATAGGTTATAAATACTAAAAAGTGATTTTTTACATAATTATTTTTAAATAATTACTTTAAAAAAACTCTAGTTTTGACTTTGTTAAATAATTAAAGTAATGGCATTTCTCTGTATTTTAGCTTATCTTTTAATAAATACATCATAATAAGAGAATCATATAATTATGCATTGAAGATTTCAAAGGGTTTTTTTTTTTTGAAATTTAAAGAGAAGTTTAGAGTTTAATAATTAAAAAGGAAAGGTACGTTAAAAGAAAACCAATTAATAAAAATACCCAAGTAGCTTTGAGTTGACCAAAATACATTTTATTAACGTTTGCTTATATTTATGTTAATATTTAGCAGTCATGATAATTGACTGTGGCTACTAAGTAGTTGTCATTAAGAAAACCAGAATTCAGCTGAGCTAGGACATTAAATTACAAAGTCACTTAGGATCTGACTGCTTTAAAAAGTCTTGGATAATTCATTTGTTCAATTATTAGCTTTATAAGTCAGTTCTTGGATAATTCATTTGTTCAATTGTTAGCCTTATAAGTCAATTCTTTGTAACTGATAAGCTATATTAACATAAGCTTTTGAAAAATAGACAAATTTATTAAATAAGCATATTTAATATGTTTAGATAAATAGAAGAAACTCAATGTACTATTTCAAAGTTCTAGGTTGTCTGATCATACATTTTTAATGTAAAGCTATGCCTATGGGTTAGCTCTTAGAAGAGGTTATTAGTGTCAATCCACATATGAATAAATAAAAACTGACAAAAATCAATATTGATAAATTTCTTTTTTATATATTCATTTTAGTGGCTAGTAAAGTAGCATAGAATGAATGAACTAGAGTGTCCAATATCTAAATAGGAATCACAATAGTGACTTTACAACCTTGGGCAAGTTCATCAGCCTCAGATATCTATGGAAACAACATCACACTTGTGACATTGTGAGGATTCAATTAAATAATAGAACATTAAGACCTGAGAATAAGGACCCTGGGAAATAGTGGTTTTGTTATTGTTTTTGTTTGTGTTTGTTTTTGTCTTAAAAGTAGGTTAAATTTAATTTTAAAATTGTTTCACTTTTGATACAAAATTCTTTTATCATTTATCATAATTTTAGAAGTGTTTATTCCTATTATGCTTATCTATCATAGAGTTTAAATAGACTGTTAGTTATTAGATGGTAAACTTTGTCCTCAGCAATGATTTTCAAACAGAATGGCAGACTTGGGCATATATTTCTTACCTTAAGAAGATGATAGAAAAGAAATAAAAATTGGTTATTCATATGATTATTTGTACTATTTCTTCAATCACCTTAATGATGTGGTGTGGGCAGTTGGGCTGAAGGCAAAATGGGACTGAGGTCAATTTTCCCCAGCCACTTTAGATTCCTGGGACAGACTGATGACTCTGGACAAGGAGGCAATTTGTTTTACATAGGTTTTACAACTGCTTTGACCACTCCATATTTATTAACCATTCCAGATACATTAACCATATTGGGAACCCTAAATCCTTAGGATAAATGATAAACCACTTTCAACTTCCTGTGAGTCCCTATTTGACCTTGGACAAAACATATCTAATAATATGTGTATGTGTATAATATGTATATAATATGTATAATATGTGTATGTGATAAACACAACTAAGAGTTTATATTGGATATATATGTATTTATATATATTTACATATGTATGTAGTACATATGTAGTGTATAAAACCAGTATAAACCAATATAAATATATTGATTTTATTGTGGATATATATATGTATATTTATATTATATAAACTCTTGGTTTATGTCAGTTTTATATTGTATATATATTTCTATATTGGTTTTATATTGGAGATATGTAATATATAAAGTATATACACATAATTGGAGATACATACATATATATATCTACAGAGAGAGGTAGAAAATGAGAGAGGTTTATTATGAAGATAGGGAAGAAATTCTTTCTTACTCAGCCATTTGTTCCATTCAAGCCTACAGCAGATTAGATGAGGCAAATCTGCATTGGGAAAAGCAATCTGTGTTACTCAGTCTACTGACTTGCATTTTTTTTCAGTGTGATTAGAATTCCAAATCACCTGACTACAGGAGGCAGACAGGTAGCACAACGGGTGCAGGCTTGATGTCCTCAAAAAGGAAGAGGCTGTGATAAATTGGAGGGCACTATTTTCTTTCTGAAGACACTCAAACTTAAATAAAATGAAATGCCACTAGCCCAGATATGCATTCAGGAATCTGAATCAGGTTGTGACACTTTTCTAGATGATGTGTGGAAAATGAATTAAATGAATTGTGGGGGAGGTAAGTTAGAGAGGCAGTGGTTTTGAGTGGGAAGCTACTTCAATAATCGAGGTGAAAGATGATGCAATCATGAGGGATTGGTGGTAGTATAAATAGTGAAAAGTGAGTGTGTTTGAAGTATAATTTGAAGATAGAACTTAAAAACTTAAATTGAATGTGGAAGGGGGAAAATGTAGAAATTAAGTGTAATTCTTAGGCTTTGACACTGTGCATATAGTTTTTCTGCCTTTTTTTGATACTGGAAATAACAGACAAAACACAGCCTTTAGGGATCAGTTCATTTGGATGTGCTGCATATGAGATACCTATAAAATCCCAGAAAGGAAGCTTCAAGCAGTTGGATACATAGGTATAAAACTCTAGAAATCAGAAGAGATTATAGTGCCAGACTATAATTTTGAGAATCAACAGTATGGAAATACTTTTCAAGCCATGAGACCAGATTAGACCTTTTGGAGTAATGCAGTTGACATCATGGACTGAAAATGACAGCCTTGAGAGAAAATGTGGAAATGTATTTGGCAAAGGAGACTGGGAAGAAATAGCCAAGGGGTAGAAAGAAAGCCAATAAGATGCAGTCAAAAAGTTTTGGAGAAGAAAGTATTTCCAGAAGGAGGGAGGGGCCAACTGTAAGAGGGTTCCAGGAAATCTTCCATAATGACAACAAATAGGAACCAATGAATTTGGCAAAATGAAGGTCTTTGGTAACCTTGATAAAAGAAGTTATAGTAAAGTTCAGAGAACACAATTCAGATGGTGTGGATTGCAAAGTGAAAAAGAAGTGAGCATATGGAGGTGTGCTTGCACCTCTTTAAAACGTTTTATTCTGAAGAGTAGAGAATGGGGGATTCCTGGACTGTTATCCATGTAAAAAGGAAGCTTTGTTTTGTCTTTTATTTTTTAGAATAAT